>NC_084562.2:17375000-17425000 GCF_033978685.3 Nerophis lumbriciformis | reverse complement strand
AAAAGACACTTGCAGGTCAGGTGATTCATCCCCCGCAGCACAGATATAATAAATAATGGGAGTGTTGCTGTCCACTGTGATCCCCCCCCTAGACCCCCACCTCTGCTGACTGGGCTGTCAGGGGCTCAGCGGCCGCGTCCTGCAGGCCGGCCGCCTTGCACTGCCCTGACAATTTATCTCTGCAACTCGGATTACGCCGGAGCTTCCCCTGTCCTTTGATTGCGATACACTTCCATGACGTGTGCTCCCTTGCCACAAAACGCTGGGGGGAAAAAAAATCCACAGGTGCAAAAAGAACACCACAAAGTCTACCAGGAACGTGAATGGGTTGAAAACACGCCAGATAAGTTCAACAAGTGCACGCCATAAGCAGGGGCGTCAACCAACGGTTAAACATTTGTCACCTGTGAAATCAATAATTGTACGATTAAAGACGTCAAGTTGTGCAAATGCAGAATTTCTGGTTGGACCAATGTCAAAAAAAACTTCATGCATTATTGAGGCAAACTGTGATTTTCTATCATAATTAAGATGCAATATGACTTTTCATAGTTTGTAGTTTAAAATACACATACCATATTTTTTGGAGTATAAGTTGCACCGGAGTATAAGTCGCACCTGACGAAAATGCATAATAAAGAAGGAAAAAAAACAAATATAAGTCGCACTGGAGCCCGGCCAAACTATGAAAAAAAACTGTGACTTATAGTCTGAAAAATACGGTAGTTTAATGACTGTAAAAGTTATGAATAACTGCATATATCAATACCATATTTATACTGTATTCATACCATATTTATACTACAAAACTCAAAACCAGTGAAGTTGGCACGTTGTGTAAATGGTAAATAAAAACAGAATATAATGATTTGCAAATCCTTTTCAACTTATATTCAATTGAATAGACTGCAAAGACAATATATTTAATGTTCCAACTGCAAATAATCATTAACTTAGAATTTAATGGCAGCAACACAATGAAAAAAAAGTTGGCACAGGGGCATTTTTACCACTGTGTTACATGGCCTTTCCTTTTAACAACACTCAGTAAATGTTTGGGAACTGAGGAGACACATTTTTTAAGCTTCTCAGGTGGAATTCTTTTCCATTCTTGCTTGATGTACAGCTTAAGTTGTTCAACAGTCCGGGGGTCTCCGTTGTGGTATTTTAGGCTTCGTAATGCGCCACACATTTTCAATGGGAGACAGGTCTGGACTTACAGGCAGGCCAGTCTAGTACCCGCACTCTTTTACTATCAAACCACGCTGTTGTAACACGTGGCTTGGCATTGTCTTGCTGAAATAAGCAGGGGCGTCCATGATAACGTTGCTTGGATGGCAACATATGTTGTTCCAAAACCTGTATGTACCTTTCAGCATTAATGGCGCCTTCACAGATGTGTAAGTTACCCATGCTTTGGGCACTAATACACCCCCATACCATCACAGATGCTGGCTTTTCAACTTTGCGCCTAGAACAATCCGGATGGTTCTTTTCCTCTTTGGTCCGGAGGACACGACGTCCACAGTTTCCAAAAACAATTTGAAATGTGGACTCGTCAGACCACAGAACACTTTTCCACTTTGTATCAGTCCATCTTAGATGAGCTCAGGCCCAGCAAAGCCGACGGCGTTTCTGGGTGTTGTTGATAAACGGTTTTTGCCTTGCATAGGTGTGTTTTAACTTGCACTTACAGATGTAGCGACCAACTGTAGTTACTGACAGTGGGTTTCTGAAGTGTTCCTGAGGTCATGTGGTGATATCCTTTACACACTGAAGTCGCTTGTTGATGCAATACATCCTGAGGGATCGAAGTCACGGGCTTAGCTGCTTATGTCAGTGATTTCTCCAGATTCTCTGAACCTTTTGATGATATTACAGACCGTAGATGGCAAAATCTCTAAATTCCTTGCAATAGCTGGTTGAGAAATGTTGTTCTTAAACTGTCGGACAATTTGCTCACGCATTTGTTCACAAAGTGGTGACCCTCGCCCCCATCCTTGTTTGTGAATGACTGAGCATTTCACGGAAGCTGCTTTTATACCCAATCATGGCACCCACCTGTTCCCAATTAGCCTGTTCACCTGTGGGATGTTCCAAATAAGTCTTTGATGGGCATTCCTCAACTTTCTCAGTCTTTTTTGCCACTTGTGCCAGCTTTTTTGAAACATGCAGCAGGCATCAAATTCCAAATGAGCTAATATTTACAAAAAATAACAAAATTGCAGTCTATTCAATAGAATATAAGTTGAAAAATAATTAGCAAATCATTGTATTCTGTTTTTATTTACACAATGTGCCAACTTCACTGGTTTTGGGTTTTGTATATTTATAGCATTTTCATACTGTATTTATACCATTTGCACTGTACTTATACTATATTACTACTGTATTTTTTCAGATTAATACTGTAATTATAATGCATTTGTACTGTATTTGTAATGTATTTACACCATATTTTTGTAGATTGATACCATATTAAAACTGTAATTATAATGTATTTGTACTGTATTTAAAATGTATTTACTGTATTTTTTATCTATACTGTATTTACACTGTTAACCAACAGTTTTACATATTTTTTTTTAAATTAGATATTTTTAAAAGATTCTGCACCTTCAGTGTCCATGGCAAAGCACAGACGAGGACAACAAGACCCCAAATGTGTACATTAGCTAATCACTCTTTGTCCGCCATAGGTCAAAGGTCAGTAGTATAGTGGAGTCCACTTCAAAACGGTGCCCCTTTACGACACTACCGACATGTCATGTGACCCCTGCTGCTGACCCTTTGACCCACGCTCTGTGTTTTAGAGCTCTAATGAGTCGTTGACCTCATCTCCTCCCACATCCGCCCTTACACCCGCCGTGACCCCACCGACCCCCCCCCCCCCCCCCCCCCCCCGGCCAGGTCACACGCCTACTGACACGGGCAATCATGGCTTTTTAAACCGACGTTCGTATGTCGCCGTGATCTGCAAAACGTCACAATCAGGATAAACTAATCCTCGAATATAGAGTCATGATTGGGAGCCGTTCAGAAGGGAGGAGCATTGCGACTCTCATGAAACGTCAGGGCAGCTGGGGATCATAACGCCTCTTCGGTAGCCAGTGCCGGCCCAAGCCTCCATGGGGCCCTAAGCAAAATTTGATTTTGGGGCCCTCTATTTCTGCCAATAATATATAAATAACATATAAACTCATTGCGGCTCTGGCAGTGTTGTTTACATTATCCTATTGTCAGCCTGGCATGTCTTTACAAATGACATGTCATTTATAAAGATATGGGGTGGCCCAGTTAAGAACATAAATAATACCAATGAATGAAGGAATGATGTCCAGAGTGCCACATATGGTTCCTAATCTTAAAATGTAGAAAACATTCAGCTACAAGAGTGGCCTGGGGTTGAACAGTCCAAGTGATAAAGCTTTGTATTTACAGTAAAAGTGTCATCTTGTCTCATCAGTTTTGTACATATTAGTCTTTAATTACTAGTTTATATTTTTAGTTAATTGTTCATATTTAATGTTTACTTTGTACAAAGAGAGCGCAGTCTACTGAAGTTAAATTCCATGTGGGTTAAACATAACTGGACAATAAAGCTGATTCTGATTCACTTTATTATTTTTGGTAACAAAAACCTGAAACAGCAATGTGCAAAAATGTTGACCTAAAATTGTGTTTTTGTACAATAATATATCTTTGATCATTTAGAAATCATCAGTCAGACTCGTACATGCAAAAAATAAAAAATAATAATTTTTTGTTAATTGCTTTTGGGGGCCCCCTGGTGGCCGCGGGGCCCTAAGCAAGCGCTTAGTACGCTTATGCATTGGGCCGGCTCACATATTGAACATCGACTAACTGAACAGTTCAATTAGCCGTATTACCGGTTAGAAAGTCATTTAACAAGAAGTTCTGGGTTTTGGATGAATTTTTTGTTGTTGTTGTTGTTGTTGTTTTTAGATATATGCATACTAGTTCTAGCTATTTGGCTGTTCTAGTTTTTATTTTTAGTTATTTTTTATTATCTTTTTATTTTTATTTTTTTAATACACTGTAGCACTTTGAGGTTGTTTACTCAATATAAAGTGCTTTTTTACAAATAAAATATATTATTATTAT
Organism: Nerophis lumbriciformis; assembly: GCF_033978685.3. Taxonomy (NCBI): domain Eukaryota; kingdom Metazoa; phylum Chordata; class Actinopteri; order Syngnathiformes; family Syngnathidae; genus Nerophis; species Nerophis lumbriciformis. Next base: position 17,420,875 of record NC_084562.2, on the reverse strand, counting down.
TAAGTGATGAGCAGTAAAAAAATAAATAAAATGAAATACAATTTGCACTGCTTAAAGTGGAATTACACTTTTTTGGGGGTACCGGTAATTTTGCACAACATTCACAATCCTTATGTAAGACACACAAGAACACGTCTCTTTTTTTTAATGCATTCTATGTCATAACATAAGGCAAGTAAGAGGTGGCTAACAATCCAGCTAATGCGAGTACTCTATTGGCCCCATAAAACCCTCTAAAAACATCCAAAACATGCCAATAATATTCCATTTATAGTCGTGGTCAAAAGTTTACATACACTTGTAAGGAACATAATGTCATGGCTGTCTTGAGTTTCCAGTAATTTCTACAACTCTTATTTTTTTGTGATAGAGTGATTGGTCACAAAAAACATTCATGAAGTTTGGTTCTTTTATGAATTTATTATGGGTCTACTGAATATGTGAGCAAATCTGCTGGGTCAAAAGTATACATACAGCAATGTTAATATTTGCTTACATGTCCCTTGGCAAGTTTCACTACAATAAGGCACATTTGGTAGCCATCCACAAGCTTCTGGTTGAATTTTTGACCACTCCTCTTGACAAAATTGGTGCAGCTCAGCTAAATGTGTTTTCTGACATGGACTTGTTTCTTCAGCATTGTCCACACGTTTAAGTCAGGACTTTGGAAAGGCCATTCTAAAACCTTAATTCCAGCCTGATTTAGCCATTCCTTTACCAATTTTGACGTGTGTTTGGGGTCATTGTCCTGTTGGAACACCCAACTGCGCCCAAGACCCAACCTCCTGGCCTGATGATTTTAGGTTGTCTTGAAGAATTTGGAGATAATCCTCCTGTGACAGTCTCTCGTCGTCGTGCGGGTTCCACGGACCACCAAGGAAGGACATTCTGTGAGCAGGAGTAGACTTCTTTATTTTTCAATAAATAAATAAATGTTTTCTTCTGCTCCTCCGCTCCAGCTTTTCATCTTTGGGCGTTGTCGTCTCCCTTGCGCTCTCAGTCTCTTTCGCTCTGCATCAGCTTCCTTCTGGCTCCTTCTCGTCTCTCCGCCTCTCTCTCTCTCTCTCACGTCCACGGCTGCCGCCCTTTTATACAGTTCAAGAGGATTATTTGATTGTGCCCAGCTGGGCGATCCACGCACCTGATACTGTTTGCGGCATCAAACCCGGCGCGCCCCGCCTCTTTGCTCGCCCGCCGTCCACGCCTCCTCGCCGTCGTCTTGGAGCGGGCTCTGGTGTGCCCTGCCTCGCTGTCGGACTGCCGGCCCCGCCTCTCCACACCTCCTTTTTCATTGTCCCATTTACTCTCTGTAAAGCACCAGTTCCATTGGCAGCAAAACAGGCCCACCACCATGCTTGACGGTAGGCAGGGGCGTCACTAGCTTTTAAGGACAGGGGGGGCTTTGCCCCCAGGAGATGCACAGGATGCGAGCGAATGTTACGCACGAGCACAAAACTTCACAAACGGCTAACAAAGACTTAGAAATTATTTATTGTTATTATTATTTATTTTTTTAAATGCACGGGACGAAATGAAATGCTCCCCGGGACGATGGTTTTAACCATATATTTTCTTTTTCTTTTTATGTATTTATTCATTTTACATTTTATATTAAATGTCTTGGTTTTTCCTCCCTCTGAAAATCCTATTAAATGTTCAACAAGCCATCCTATAATAATAAAACAGCTATTAATGTAACAATACAATAAAACAAATATATTTAATGATGTTTTTTTCATTATTTTAACAATAGGCTTATGTATATTACTTTATATAGATTCTACAAGAAACACAAAACTTAAAAAATAAATGATTTACAATTGCACACACAAGGTTTTGTGCAGCTTCACTCATTGTAAAGGAAGATAATGTGCTTCGTACACCTGCAGGACCGCAAGCAAGGTCGCAGAGAAAATGCGGGCTGTAGTTTGAGTGATGTGGGCATTTTCTACATGAACAAGTGGAATGGATTGGATACCGACGCACGAAAGGGGCTCTCTACCTTACGCTACGAAGTGAGGGGAAACTGAGTGAATAATAACAGGTTATATGATTATTTATTTAAACTCATATTTGGGCCACTTTATAATGAATATGTCGGCATTTATTTGTAAAAAAACAAACAAAAAAACACCAAATTATTTAGGGGGGCTTAAGAATAATAAAAATAGGCCTAACAACGCCAATGACGGTAGGCATTGTGTTCCTGGAATTAAAGGCCTCACCTTTTCTCCTCCAAACATATTGCTGGGTATTGTGGCCAAACAGCTCAATTTTTGTTTCATCTGACATCACATGGACAAAGATAAGACCTTCTGGAGGAAAGTTCTGTGGTCAGGTGAAACAAAAATTGAGCTGTTTGGCCACAATACCAAAACAATTAAAAAATATATGTAAAAAAAAAACTCAAGACAGCCATGACATTATGTTCTTTACAAGTGTATGTAAACTTTTGACCACGACTGTATATAACCTGCTACATGGGATGTTACATGTGGACAATGCAAGACAAATATAGTGAGTCGTCGTATTATCCATCCATCCATGTTCTACCGCTTGTCCCTTTTGGGGTCGCTGGAGCCTATCTCAGCTGCATTCGGGCGGAAGGCGGGGTACACCCTGGACAAGTCGCCACCTCATCAAAGGGCCAACACAGATAGACAGACAACATTCACACTCACATTCACACACTAGGGCCAATTTAGTGTTCCCAATCAACCTATCCCCAGGTGCATGTTTTTGGAAGTGGGAGGAAGCCGGAGTACCCACGCAGTCACGGGGAGAACATGCAAACTCCATACAGAAAAATCCCGAGCCCGGGATTGAACTCAGGACTACTCAGGACCTTCGTATTGTGAGGCAGATGCACTGACCCTTCTTCCACCGTGCTGCCCGTCGTCGTATTAATATACACTATATTGCCAAAAGTATTTGGCCACCTATCCAAATGATCAGAATTATGGTGTCGGGTTGTTTTTCCAGAGCTGGGCTTGGTCCCTTAGTTCCAGTGAAAAGAACGTTGAATTCTCCAGGATACCAAAACATTTTGGACAATTCCATGCTCCCGACCTTGTGGGAACAGTTTGGAGCGGGCCCCTTCCTCTTCCAACATGAAATGGTCCATAAAAACATGGATGACAGAGTCTGGTGTGGATTAACTTGACTGGCCTGCACAGAGTCCTGACTTGAACCCGATAGAAAACCTTTGGGTTTGAATTAGAACGGAGACTGAACATCAGTGTGTGACCTCACCAATACGCTTTTTAGAAGAATGGTGGAAAATTCCTATAAACACACTCCGCAACCTTGTGGACAGCCTTCCCAGAAGAGTTGAAACTGTGATAGCTGCAGAAGGTGGGCCGACGTCATATTGAACCCTATGGCTTAGGAATGGGATGGCACTTCAGGTTCATATGTGAGTCAAGGCAGGTGGCCAAATACTTTTGGCAATATAGTGTATGTCACATTCTGCATGAGAGGTTGGATTTTTGGGATTGTTTTCCTTTGTTTCCACTCTTCTTTTGAATTTTCTTCACACCGCAAGCGTCCTTTTTCCTCGTTGTGTGCACCGGTTTGAGATTATTCATGTTCATCTGTGGGGTTTATTGCCAGATGCCAGATCTTTGTCCTGGCTGACGTCATGTTTCCTGAGTTGTTTGGACTAATGCGTTTGCCGGATTCATGTTTTTTTTTTATTTATGCATCCCGCTTGCATTCCTGAAAGCTTTTTTTCCCCGCTACCTGTAATTATGCTCCTTTTTGTGCGCCGTCCCCCGGTGACTTTCTACACGTCGCCGGCCTTTTTTTGTTGTTTGACACTTTTTTTGTGTGCGTCCTGCCACCCTCTGTGTGTTGCCTTTGTGTTCAATAAAAGACCTTTTGTGATTGCACCTGGCAACGAGTGGGGTGATAAAACATGACATCATAGCATCGTGTGCACTGAAATCAGTACATTTTCATCTTAGATTTTCTGTGAGGTGTAAAACAAGATTTGAATCCTGCGTCCTTCTTGGGTTTAACTTTGAAGACCCTTTTTCCAGTTTTCTGCCAAACATAGCGAGTTTAGCAGTACCTCGATTTCCGAGCTTAATTGGTCGGGAAAGGGCATGTTCACCACTGTGTTACATCACCTTTTCTTTTAACAACACTCAATAAACGTTTGGGAACTGAGGAGACACATTTTTTAAGCTTCTCAGGTGGAATTCTTTCCCATTCTTGCTTGATGTACAGCTTAAGTTGTTTAACAGTCCGGGGGGTCTCCGATGTGGTATTTTAGGCTTCATAATGCGCCACACATTTTCAATGGGAGACAGGTCTGGACTACAGGCAGGCCAGTCTAGTACCCGCACTCTTTTACTATGAGCTTGGCATTGTCTTGCTGAAATAAGCAGGGGCGTCCATGGCATCGTTGCTTGGATGGCAACATATGTTGCTCCAAAACCTGTATGTACCTTTCAGCATTAAAGGCGCCTTCACAGATGTGTAAGTTACCCATGTCTTGGGCACTAATACACCCCCATACCATCACAGATGCTGGCTTTTCAACTTTGCGCAATCCGGATGGTTCTTTTCCTCTTTGCGACGTCCACAGTTTCCAAAAACAATTTGAAATGTGGACTCGTCAGACCACAGAACACTTTTCCACTTTGCATCAGTCCATCTTAGATGAGCTCAGGCCCAGCGAAGCCGACGGCGTTTCTGGGTGTTGTTGATAAACGGTTTTCGCCTTGCATAGGAGAGTTTTAACTTGCACTTACAGATGTAGCGACCAACTGTAGTTACTGACAGTGGGTTTCTGAAGTGTTCCTGAGCCCATGTGGTGATATCCTTTACACACCGATGTCGCTTGTTGATGCAGTACAGCCTGAGGGATCGAAGGTCACGGGCTTAGCTGCTTACGTGCAGTGATTTCTCCAGATTCTCTGAACCCTTTGATGATATTACGGACCGTAGATGGTGAAATCCCTAAATTCCTTGCAATAGCTGGTTGAGAAAGGTTTTTTCTTAAACTGTTCAACAATTTGCTCACGTATTTGTTGACAAAGTGGTGACCCTCGCCCCATCCTTGTTTGTGAACGACTGAGCATTTCATAGAATCTACTTATACAGCCAATCATGGCACCCACCTGTTCCCAATTTGCCTATTCACCTGTGGGATGTTCCAAAAAAAATGTTTATCAGTTTGAACATCAAATATGTTGTCTTTGTAGCATATTCAACTGAATATGGGTTGAAAATGATTTGCAAATCATTGTATTCCGTTTATATTTACATCTAACACAATTTCCCAACTCATATGGAAACGGGGTTTGTACTCTATAGACCAGGGGTGTCAAACGCAAGACCAGCGAACAGGTTTCTTAATCCGGCCTGCAAGATAAGATTGTTTAGTATAAAAATGAGCTGCAATATTTTAATGAAAGAAACGACGTAGACGTTATTTTGTCTGTGAAAACAAATATTTCATAAAAAAAACCATGTACTATCTCCTATATCAGGGGTCGGCAACCCACGGCTTTTAGCGCCGCCCTAGTGGCTCCCTGGAGCTTTTCCAAAGATGTATGAAAAATGGAAAAAGATGAGGGGAAATAATTCATTTTTTGTTTTAATATGGCTTCTGTAGGAGGACAAACATGACACAAACCTCCCTAATTGTTAGAAATCCCACTGTTTATGTTAAACATGCTTCACTGATTCAAGTATTTGGCGAGCACCGTTTTGTCCTACTAATTTTGGCGGTCCTTGAACTCACCGTAGTTTGTTTACATGTATAACTTTCTCCGACTTTCTAGGACGTGTTTTATGCCACTTCTTTTTCTGTCTCATTTTGTCCACCAAACGTTTAATGTTGTGCATGGAAGGTGAGTTTTGTTGATGTTATTGACTTGTGTGGAGTGCTAATCAGACATATTTGGTCACTGCATGACTGCAAGCTAATCGATGCTAACATGCTATTTAGGCTAGCTATATGTACATATTGCATCATTATGCCTCATTTGTAGGTATATTTGAGGTCATTTAGTTTCCTTTAAGTCCTCTTAATTCAATGTATATCTCATGACACACTATCTGTATGTAATATGGCTTTTAATTTTTTTGCGGCTCCAGACAGATTTGTTTTTGTATTTTTGGTCCAATATGGCTCTTTCAACATTTTGGGTTGCCGACCCCTGTCCTATATTAATCTAACTCCAGGCGGGAAGAATTTCAAGTCGTTTTAAGATAACCTTGACAGCTAAGAAGGCAGAAACGGCACCAAACACAAAAAGGCATCAGGAAGAACAATGAGGAGACGAACAAGGGAGAAGACGAGGAAGAAAGAGGAGGAAGGTGCGATAAATGACATTCCACTTCCAGGCCCGCCTGATTGTTCCGAAATGGGCCCAAGAATGGAAAGATAGCGGGGAGGGGCGGGAAAATCAATATTGTGCAATTAAACACAAAGCTTGGCACGGTGGAGCCAAGGAGAATTTGTTATTTATTAAATTCACTTCTCCTCCAAGCCCCATAACTCGTGTCACTCTTTGATGCATTCGAGGCTCTCTCCCGTAATCTGACCTCTGCGGCTCAGAGACGACCACCGCCATTGTGACCGAAGACCGAGGAAGTCACAAGTCTTCTCACGTATATCGATGCAAGGCGGGCAGACACAGCACGCCGAAAAATATATATTTTCAGGACTTTAAAGGACCCGAAGCGTCCAAATGACTGAAATTGCAGTAACTACCGTATTTTCCGGACCATGTGGTTGAGGGAGGGGGCGTGGTTAAGAGGGGAGGAGTATATTGACAGCTAGAATTCACCAAGTCAAGTATTTCAAACATATATATATATATATACATACATATACATATACATATATATATATATATATATATATATATATATATATATATGTATATATATATATATATATATATATATATATATATATATATATATATATATATATATATATACACATCCTCAAAATATGCAAACAAAACTGTGTTTAGATAATTGATACTTCAAACTTGCATAAATAAATCTTAAGGAATATAACATAACTTGGCTTCTGAGAGCTTCAAAATGTAATGAATAAAATGCTAAAGTTGTTGATAAACAAACAATTATTTTAATAATTAATTATGGTCATTTTAAATGAATTATTATGATCATTTAAAATTAATTATTTCCAATATGTTTATTTTAATGTATAATTCTATGGCTAGATGTAATAAGGAGTCAGAAAAAATACAAATAAAAATACAATTAATGTTTATGTTTTTAGCAAAATATAGTAAAAATGTATTTAGTTTTTTTTTTAAATTAATAAATATAATTATTTATAGGTAAGATAAACATAATAATACAATTTATCTCTAGTCTGGATGACTAGAGATATGACTAGGGTTGTCACCCTGTGGTCCTCACTCAGGTCCGGCTGAAAATCGGGAGATTTTCAGGAGAATATTTGTCCCGGGAGGATTTCGGGAGAGGCGCTGAATTTCGGGAGTCTCCCGGATGATTCGGGAGGGTTGGCAAGTATGCCGGTATGTTTTAGCGCTTGCATAGCGGGTTTACTGACAGATATAAGTAAGAACTTTACACTACTTTATATTAGAAATGGCAACAGCGTAGGATGAATGTCCCATAACAAGAAGATAGAAGAAGCTTATCGACTACACTGTCGGCATGGACTACAAAGGCAGACTTATGCAGATCCCAAATACAGATCAGCAGGTACCAGAAGGTAAGGAAAGTTGCTTTTGCATAATATTGTGAAACAAAGCGCCAGATGATGTGTCTTACCTTATACACACACCATAATAATTCTCGTATGTTGAAGCACAGTACAATCCATCAAGTGGTGCGGCTTCATAGCTTACCAAAGTCGTACTAAAACATTTTGATGGATTTTTGAGCGCCGTGTGTAATGTTCTATATTTTCAATGGAACATATAAAATGTTGGTGTAGTTTACTTGAGTCATAGTGCAGTCTACATGTATCTCATATGTGTGACTGCCATCTACTGGTCACACTTATCATTACACCATGTACCAAATAAAATAGCTTCGAGGTCGGTAAGCAAAACCAGAATCATTCCTTACATTAGGCGCACCGGGTTATAAGATGCACTGTCGGGTTTTGAGGGGAAGAATTGTCCGGAAAATACAGTAATAATGTTTTCATATTATCCAGCCCATAGCCGAAGTGTGCATTGAATCAGGAAACCTCTGAAATGCGTTTTGGAAAATAAATACACACTTACACATGCGTTTTCAATGTTTTCCAGGCCAAAAACCCCCAAACTGAGGGACAGATGAAGAGAGGACCCTTACTTATTTATCCTGTAGAAAAATGTGATTTGTTTTCAATTGAATTGGTCCTGGGCAACACGGTGGAAGAGGGGTTAGTGCATCTGCCTCACAATACGAAGGTCCTGAGTAGTCTTGGGTTCAATCCCGGGCTCGGGATCTTTCTGTGTGGAGTTTGCATGTTCTCCCCGTGACTGCGTGGGTTCCCTCCGGGTACTCCGGCTTCCTCCCACCTCCAAAGACATGCACCTGGGGATAAGTTGATTGGCAACACTAAATTGGCCCTAGGGTGTGAATGTGAGTGTGAATGTTGTCCGTCTATCTGTGTTGGCCCTGCGTTGAGTTAGCGACTTGTCCAGGGTGTACCCCGCCTTCCGCCCGATTGTAGCTGAGATAGGCTCCAGCGCCCCCAGCGATCCCAAAAGGGAATAAGCGGTTGAAAATGGATGGATGGATGAATTGGTCCTAAAGGTATTTTGTTATTGTACAATATTAAGATAATTGATACATGCGGTAAAAGGCCACTAATAGCCAACCGGCCACTAGCTGGCAGCCTACTCTGCTAATTATATTGTAGCATCCCGGAAGAGTTTGTACTGCGAGAGATTCTGGGTATTTGTTCTGTTGTGTTTATGTTGTGTTACGGTGCGGATGTTCTCCCGAAATGTCATACTTGTTTGGTGTGGGTTCACAGTGTGGCGCATATTTGTAACAGTGTTAAAGTTGTTTATACGGCCACCCTCAGTGTGACTTGTATGGCTGTTGACCAAGTATGCCTTGCACTAATTCGTGATGAGAACAGCCGGTAAATATTATGTGACTCGGACGGGACGCACGCAAAGGAAATGCCTTTAAGGTTTAAGGTGTACCTCTCCCTACTTCCGTGTTCACAGCGGCGTTTTAAAAAGTCATACATTTTACTTTTAGAAACCGATACCGATCATTTCCGATATTACATTTTAAAGCATTTATCGGCCGATAATATCGGACATCCCTAGTAATTTGTTTTCCATTAATTTATTTTAGTAGAAAAGTTGCATCAAAATAAATTCAAGTTTAATTAAAAAAGTATATAATAATCTCTTGAAAAAAAAGTGAGAACAAATTGGTTGTAAATGCCCCCAATTTAACCATGGGACGACCCTGGGCTGACCACCAGGTTAAATTCAAGTTCTGCCTTAAGAATGAAAAAAAAAACACCTGCCACAATGAGGCCTCACAACATCACACATAAAATAATCAATGCACACCCAACAGCTGCACTGAGGCTGCTAGGACCACGTTAAGTATTATTGATGACTTCAGTACAAGCAGGAGATGAGGTCAACAGGTAGAAACAATTCGGTGCCACCGGTAGATTAGTTGGAGCAAGACTCCTACGACCGTGCAGTACATCAATAATTCTCAAAGTTTTCTCCCTTTAGAGAATTTGAGGCCTCGCTTTGTCGCTGAAAAAAAACACTTTCTGGAATATATTTTGAGTTACGTCCCCTTACATTCTCACGCTGAGAAAATTACGCAATCACCTGTTTCATGTTTACATTTTAAATCATAGACCCACCGGAAATATTCTTATTTACACTTTTTTTTCCTTTTTGGAAAATAATTGCAGCTAACAGCAATGGATTAAAAAAAATATTTGTTGTACTGAATGTCGTTCCATTGTGATTTTATAAATGTAAGACCATTCCTTTCTCGGAAATTGTCCAAAACCCATGATTGGGTATAAAAGCAGCTTCCATGAAATGCTCAGTCATTTACAAACAAGGATGGGGGCGAGGGTCACCACTTTGTGAACAAATGCGTGAGCAAATTGTTGAACAGTTTAAGAACAACATTTCTCAACCAGCTATTGCAAGGAATTTAGGGATTTCACCATCTACGGTCCGCAATATCATCAAAAGGTTCACAGAATCTGGAAAAATCACTCTACGTAAGCGGCAAGGCTGAAAACCAACCATTGAATGTCCATGACCTTCGATTCTTCAGGCGGTACTACATCAAAAAGCGACATACGTGTGTAAAGGATATCACCACATGGGCTCAGGAACACTTCAGAAAACCACTGTCAGTAACTACAGTTGGTCGCTACATCTGTAAGTGCAAGTTAAAACTCTACTATGCAAAGCCAAAGCCATTTATCAACAACACCCAGAAAACGAGCTCAAGCTCATCTAAGATGGACTGATGCAAAGTGGAAAAAGGTTCTGTGGTCTGACGAGTCCACATTTCAAATAGTTTTAGGAAACTGTGGACGTCGTGTCCTCCGGAACAAAGAGGAAAAGAACCATCCTTATTGTTATAGGCGCAAAGTTCAAAATTCAGCATCTGTGATGGTATGGGGGTGTATTAGTGCCCAAGACATGGGTAACTTACACATCTGTGAAGGCGCCATTAATGCTGAAAGGTACATACATGTTTTGGAGCAACATATGTTGCCATCCAAGCAACGCTACCATGGACGCCCCTGCTTATTTCAGCAAGACAATGCCAAGATGAGGTGGCGACTTGTCCAGGGTGTACCCCGCCTTCAGCCCGAATGCAGCTGACATAGGCTCCAGGACCCCCCGATACCCCGAAAGGGACAAGCGGTAGGAAATGGATGGATATAATGCCAAGCCACGTGTTACAACAGTGTGGCTTCATAGTAAAAGAGTGCGGGTACTAGACTGGCCTGCCTGTAGTCCAGACCGGTCTACCATTGAAAATGTGTGGCGCATTATGAAGCCTAAAATACCACAACGGAGACCCCCGGACTGTTGAACAACTTAAGCTGTACATCAAGAAAGAATGGGAAAGAATTCCACCTGAAAAGCTTCGAAAATTGGTCTCCTCCGTTCCCAAACGTTTACTGAGTGTTGTTAAAAGGAAAGGCCATGTAACACAGCCCCGTGCCAACTTTTTTTGCAATGTGTAAATTCTAAGTCAATGATTATGATTATTATGATTATAAAACTGCACGTAAGCGGCTCAACATTGAATGCCCGTGATTTCGATCCCCCAGGCGGCACTGCGTCATAAAGCGACATCAGTGTGTAAAGGATATCACCACATGGGCTCAGGAACACTTCGTAAAACCACTGTCAGTAACTACAATTCGTTACCACATCTGTAAGTGCAAGTCAAAACTCTACTATGCAAAGCGAAAGCCATTTATCAACAACACCCAGAAACGCCGCCGGCTTCGCTGGGCCCGAGCTCATCTAAGACGGACTCATGCAAAGTGGAAAAGTGTTCTGTGGTCTGACGAGTCCACAGAACAATAATGGGAAAGAATTCCACCTGAAAAGCTTCAAAAATTGGTCTCCTCAGTTCCCAAATGTTTATTGAGTGTTGTTAAAAGGAAAGGCCATGTAACACATTGGATTTTTTATGTATTTTATTTTGAACCGATTAAGAATCGTTGCAAATATGAATCGCAAATCATTTGAAAATCGATTTTTTTTTTTGACATCCATTCATTTTTGACGGAATGAATAGTGGACATTATTTCATACACGTGCAAGGAGGTCCCAAGTAGTTAGACTTCATTGATTAATTAAATAAAAACACCAATATCTGCTGTATTTTGGGTTGTTTTTTTGTCTTGCATCACACTGACAACCTGAACCCGATAGAACACCTTTTGGGATGAATTAGAACAAAGACTGAGAGCCACCACTTCTCGACCAACATCAGTGTGTGACCTCACCCAGGGGCGTCACTAGCTTTTAAGGACAGGGGGGGCTTAGCCCCCAGGAGATGCACAGGATGTGAGCGAACGTAGCGCACGAGCACAAAACCTCACAAACGGCTAACAAAGACTTAGAAATTATTCATTGTTATTATTATTATTTCAGTCGGTTTATTTTCAATCTGTGTTCAGTACAACAACAAACATGGGTTTGCACAGTGACATTTTGTTTACAGCATCAACAAGAAACAATTACTTGCATGATCCTTCAAGATACACTGAAACACAATGAAAGTCATGGCATTAGCCTCTATGTTATTCATTCACAGCATAGAGGCTAATGCCACCACTTTCGCTCACAGATACATATAAATAATATTTATTTATATGTATCATTATTCTCCTACTCACCTTTCCAGTAGAGGCCTCTCCCCTCTCACTTTCTGTGCTCCTCTGCCCTGACTCTTACAGGTCAATAGGGGTTGTGGAGTGATTATTATTATTATCTACTGTTGATAGTCATACGTGAATGAGCTCAGCTCCTGTTCTCCTCCATGTGTAAAGTGAGAAACACAGCTGATGCTCCAGAAGGAAGTAACCCCAAAAGATAGCAAATGGTAAAAAAGAGTGCACATTTAACTTTATAAATAACCAGGACCTTCATGATGCATTTCAGGCTAACTAGCTAACTAAGTAGCAGCATTGTTTTAGAGTGGGAATGTAACTTTTTGTCAAACACAGACCTGGTGTAAAGTGGAGCTAATACATTTTAATACAAGCAGTGATGAATACTTACTTTCTTGAAAAAGTTTCTTATGTCCATTTTGCATTCGTTCACGTTCTTGTTCTGCAGTGCTGTGTGCTAATGTGCTTCGTACACCTACAGGACCGCAAGCAAGGTCGCAGAGAAAATGCGGACTGGATTTTGAGTGATGTGGGCATTTTCTATATGAACAAGTCCAAGGACCGCAAGCAAGGTCGCATAGAAAATGCGGACTGGATTTTGAGTGATGTCGGCATTTTCTATATGAACAAGTGGAATGGATTGGATATCGATGCACTAAAGGGGCTCTCTACCTTACGCTATGAAGTGAGGGGAAACTGAGTGAATAATGACAGGTTGTATGATTATTTATTTAAACTGATATTCGGGCCACTTTATAATGAATATGTTGGCATGTATTTGTAAAAAAAAAAAAAAAAAAAAAAAAATGTTTTTTTTTTTTTTTTTTAACACCAAATTATTTAGGGGGGCTTAAGAATATTTTAGGGGGGCTTGAGCCCCCCTAAAATAGGCCTAGCAACGCCAATGACCTCACCAATGCGCTTCTGGAAAAATGGTGGAAAATTCCTTGTGACAGTCCTTCCCTGTTGTGGGGGTTCCATGGACCACCAAGGATTGACATCACTGCGAGCAGGTTTGACTTTATTTATTTTTCAATAATGACGCAGTCTCTGGTCGGGTCGCTTTTCAGCTCCTCTTCCTGCTCGCTCTTCGGTCCACTTTTCAGCTTTCCGCGTCTGTGTCTCCATTTGGCTCTCTGTCTCTTGCGCTCTGCATCTGCTTCTGCTTCTCCAACTCTCTCCCCGATGTTCACGGCTGCCGCCCTTTTATATAGTGCGAGAGGATCATTTAATTGTGCCCAGCTGGGCAACCCACGCACCTGATGATATTTGCGGCGTCGCTCCCTTGCTTGCTCGCCATCCACGCCCCCTCGCCGCCATCTTGGAGCTAGCTCCGGTGTGCCCTGCCTCGCTGTCAGACTGCCGGCTCCGCCTCTCCACATTCCTATAAACACACTCCGCAACCTTGTGGACAGCCTTCCCAGAAGAGTCGAAACTGTAATAGCTGCAAAAAGTGGACTTACATCATATTGAACCCGATGGGTTAGGAATGGGATGGTAGTTCAAGTTCATATGTGAGTCAAGGCAGGTGGCCAAATACTTTAGGCAATATAGTGTATGTTCACGGACACACCTGACCTTCACACGTCCTGCCTCGCCCCTAAACCCCGAGGAAATTAGGGGGCTCGTGTCGTCGTTTTTCTGTGGCCCTCGTTTTTCCTCCCACCCCCTCCCTCCTCCACTTCCTATTTTCTTCTGTCCGCCTCCGTTGGTGGATTTGATCCTGGCCCGGGATGGTAAAGCAGGTGGAGTAAATGAAATATTGATCCACAGCTCGGCGGCCTTGCCTTCACCTTGTCCGTGTGCTGAGTTACCGACTTCTTCCGTCGTGCTTGTAATAGGAATTATTACAGGAGGCCGGGGCAAGTAATTACTGGGCATGGCGGAGAGGGCGCGGAGGTGGGCTCGGGCCGTATATTTCTTCAAAAGAAGTTATTTACCCTACTTAATACCTTTCACCCCGACGCTTCCCCTTTGCACCCCTTTGTGGGGACTTTATTTCAGTTGTGTTAACCCTCATGAATCATTCATGGCGTCGCTACTTCCACTGGTGCGCACAGAGAACACAGTTTGAAACTGTAATATTTGTAGTATTCTGTTCAAATTAAAAACTCGTATCGTGACTAGGGATGATACTCGAAACCGATTTTCCCGGTTGTTCGATAAGAAAAGAACCGAGTCCTCGGTTCTCGGTTTTGAGAACCGGTACCCGTTATCGAGACCACTATAGTAAAGAAAAAGAGTTGGTTCTTTATTCGAATCCCTGGGAACGAATCCCGTCCCGACCAGAAATGCCCCGTGTGACATCACAAGAAATGACGTCACGTTGCTCAGTTATTAGGCGCAGATAAGGAAAGCAGGAAAAACAATGGACCGGAAAAAAGCGCTCCAAGGTGTAATAAAGTTCAAAACAAAAAGGTATAATCCAATGAATAACTTTACTGAGAGATTTGAGTAGGGTACAAACACATGACCAACACTTTTACGACCAACCGGGAACATAGCAACCAGGCTAGCAACGCACCTCCTTTACGGCAGCTGTCGCAACGTTCTTACAGGGGAACATTATCACCAGACCTATGTAAGCGTCAATGTATACCTTGATGTTGCAGAAAAAAGACCATATATTTTTTTAACCGATTTCCGAACTCTAAATGGGTGAATTGTGGCGAATTAAACGCCTTTCTAATATCCGCTCTCGGAGCGATGTGACGTCACATCGGGAAGCAATCCGCCATTTTCTCAAACACCGAGTCAAATCAGCTCTGTTATTTTCCGTTTTTTTGACTGTTTTCCGTACCTTGGTGACATCATGCCTCGTCGGTGTGTTGTCGGAGGGTGTTACAACACGAACAGGGACGGATTCAAGTTGCACCAGTGGCCCTAAGATGCGAAAGTGGCAAGAAATTGGACGTTTGTTCCGCACACTTTACCGACGAAAGCTATGCTACGACAGAGATGGCAGGAATGTGTGGATATCCTGCGACACTCAAAGCAGATGCATTTCCAATGATAAAGTCAAAGAAATCTGCCGCCAGACCCCCATTGAATCTGCCGGAGTGTGTGAGCAATTCGGGGACAAAGGACCTCGGTAGCACGGCAAGCAATGGCGGCAGTTTGTTCCCGCAGACGAGCGAGCTAAACCCCCTGGATGTCTTGACTCACACCGTCCCGAAGATGATCAAGAGAAGAATATCGACCCTAGCTTCCCTGGCCTGCTGACGTGAGGGTATGTCTACAGAATATATTAATTGATGAAAATTGGGCTGTCTGCACTCTCAAAGTGCATGTTGTTGCCAAATGGATTTCATATGCTGTAAACCTAGTTCATAGTTGTTAGTTTCCTTTAATGCCAAACAAACACATACCAATCGTTGGTTAGAAGGCGATCGCCAAATTCGTCCTCGCTTTCTCCCGTGTCGGTGGCTGTTGTGTCGTTTTCGTCGGTTTCGCTTGCATACGGTTCAAACCGATATGGCTCAATAGCTTCAGTTTCTTCTTCAATTTCGTTTTCGCTACCTGCCTCCACACTACAACCATCCGTTTCAATACATTCGTAATCTGTTGAATCGCTTAAGCCGCTGAAATCCGAGTCTGAATCTGAGCTAATGTCGCTATAGCTTGTTGTTCTTTCCGCCATGTTTGTTTGTGTTGGCTTCACTATGTGACGTCACAGGAAAATGGACGGGTGGTTAAAATCAGGCACTTTGAAGCTTTTTTTAGGGATATTGCATGATGGGTAAAATTGTAGTTCCCCTTTAAAGCAACCGCAGCACATACATATATATACAACATATACCTCCCTTTTTTAACTTTTGTTTTTCTTTCCTTGTAAACAAAACAAAATCACACTGTATATGTGTTGTCTGTCTAATTATAAATAATGCAGACGAGGCATGTTGGCTGAGTTCTTCACTCCCGTTGCATGCTGGGTAGTGTAGTTGTTATATTCCCTAGCTCATAACATCACATCTTTCCCCCTATAAAGAAACAATGTTAACTCAATAAAAAAAAAAGTGTATTTCTTTTTTAGCCTTAAAGGGGAACATTATCACAATTTCAGAAGGGTTAAAACCATTAAAAATCAGTTCCCAGTGGCTTATTTTATTTTTCGAAGTTTTTTTCAAAATTTTACCCATCACGCAATATCCCTAAAAAAAGCTTCAAAGTGCCTGATTTTAACCATCGTTATATACACCCGTCCATTTTCCTGTGACATCACATAGTGAAGCCAACACAAACAAACACGGCGGATAAAACAGCAAATTATAGCGACATTAGCTCGGATTCAGACTCGGATTTCAGCGGCTTAAGCGATTCAACAGATTACGCGTGTATTGAAACGGATGGTTGTAGTGTGGAGGCAGGTAGCGAAAACGAAATTGAAGAAGAAACTGAAGCTATTGAGCCATATCGGTTTGAACCGTATGGAAGCGAAAACGACGAAAACGACACGACAGCCAGCGACACGGGAGAAAGCGAGGACGAATTCGGCGATCGCCTTCTAACCAACGATTGGTATGTGTTTGTTTGGCATTAAAGGAAACTAACAACTATGAACTAGGTTTACAGCATATGAAATGCACTTTGAGAGTGCAGACAGCCCAGTTTTGATCAATTAATATATTCTGTAGACATACCCTCATCCGCTCTTTTTTCCTGGGTGTCTGGCGGCAGATTTCTTTGACTTTATCGTTGGAAATGCATCTGCTTTGAGTGTCGCAGGATATCCACACATTCTTGCCATCTCTGTCGTAGCATAGCTTTCGTCGGTAAAGTGTGCGGAACAAACGTCCAATTTCTTGCCACTTTCGCATCTTTGGGCCACTGGTGCAACTTGAATCCGTCCCTGTTCGTGTTGTTACACCCTCCAACAACACACCGACGAGGCATGATGTCTCCAAGGTACGGAAAACAGTCGAAAAAACGGAAAATAACAGAGCTGATTTGACTCGGTGTTTGAGAAAATGGCGGGTTGCTTCCCGATGTGACGTCACGTTGTGACATCATCGCTCCGAGGGCGAATAATAGAAAGGCGTTTAATTCGCCAAAATTCACCCATTTAGAGTTCGGAAATCGGTTAAAAAAATACATGGTCTTTTTTCTGCAACATCAAGGTATATATTGACGCTTACATAGGTCTGGTGATAATGTTCCCCTTTAACTTTTCATTTTTTTAGCATTGTAACCACATTTGCAAACAACTTTTCTCTTCATAAAATTTTCTTTCAATAAAGAAATAAAGTGCAAAAATGTCAAAGCATCATAACAAACAGTTATGTCAAATAGCAGCAGAAGTGCACTTTTTGGAGAGCTGTATTATTTTCAGTTTTGTGCCCAAGGGACTGATTTTATTTAACACTATATTACTATTTATACACCTATAGTGATCACAGAGACAGGGTTGTTTTTGTGTTACTGTAATTATTTGTTTTTCTGAAAAATCCCACTTAATATACTTTGAGTAACAACAGTCAATATTTATTTATTTTATTTTATTTTTTTAGGGGGGTAACAGTCAATATTTATTTATTTATTAGATTTGATTTGTTTCTTATATAATAAAAGTGAGCTTTTGTGCAACCAAATATTGTGTGTTTTTTTCCATTTACAACAACCTATCTGGACTCGATAAGAGAAACGATAAGGAATCGGTTCGATACGAGGATTCGATAATAGTCTCGAACTCGATAATTTCTTATCAAACATCATCCCTAATCGTGACCCTACTTTTATAAGGAACTGATTATTTGAATTTACATTATTGGTCATTGGAAGAATTGTTTTGGTTTTTGCACAATTCGGTCTTCATATGACCTGTTAATATGGACTAGGCACAAAAACTGAGGTACTGTCGAACCTCCGCTAACAAGAGCGCTGAACTCAAAACTAGAGATGTCCGATAATATCGGACTGCCGATATTATCGGCTGATAAATGATTTAAAATGTAAAATCGGAAATGATCGGTATCAGTTTCAAAAAGTAAAATGTATGACTTTTTAAAACGCCGCTGTACGGAGTGGTACATGGATAGAGCACCAATAAACCTTAAAGGCACTGCCTTTGCGTGCCGGCCCAGTCACATAATATCTACGGCTTTTCACACACACAAGTGAATGCAAGGCATACTTGGTCATCAGCCATACAGGTCACACTGAGGGTGGCCGTATAAACAACTTTAACACTGTTACAAATATGCGCCACACTGTGAACCCACACCAAACAAGAATGACAAACACATTTCGGGAGAACATCCGCACCGTAACACAACATAAACACAACAGAACAAATACCCAGAACCCCTTGCAGCACTAACTCTTCCGGGACACTACAATATACACCCCCGCCCCTCCCAACCCCGCCCACCTCGACCTCCTCATGCTCTCTCAGGGAGAGCATGTCCCAAATTCCAAGCTGCAGTTTTGAGGCATGTTAAAAAAAATAATGCACTTTGTGACTTCAATAATAAATATGGCAGTGCCATGTTGGCATTTTTTTGCCATAACTTGAGTTGATTTTGTCAAGACTTGGTCCTGGGTGTGTGCTTTTCCGGGATGCAACGGGAAGTTGGCACGGGCGAGACGGGAATGGAGGTACATGATTTATTTATATTTATCAAAAAAAAAGGAATAAATGAAAGCGCGCACAGTGGCGGAGAATAAACTATGAAAAACAAAAAGACTATAAACATGGAACCAAAACTTACTGTGACAAGGGACATGAAGCAGGATCATAGAGGAATGGACAGAGCATAAATGTGGTGCGGTATGGGGTGCGAGGTTGTCAGAAAGACAAACTGAAAAACACTGAACTTAAATACTATGGACATGATTAGTGAAAGCAGGTGCGTGACTCAAAACGTGAAACAGGTGCGTGACGTGACAGGTGAAAACTAATGGTTGCTATGGTGACCAGACAAGGGAGTGAAAAGACAGAAACTAAACAAAACATGACTTAAAACAAAACATGATAATACAGACATGACAGAGCCCCTCCCTTAAGGACAGATACCAGATGTCCAAGAAAAAAAAAAAAACTTAACAAAAGTCATGGGAGGGCGGGAGGGGGACATGGCGGTGGGTCGCCAGACCACGTGTCCCCGTATCCACCGGGGCAGAGTTAGGTGGCGGCGGCGAGTGGAACGCCGCTGCAGCAGGCGAGGCGGGCGCCCAGGGAATGGCCACATTCGTGGCCGACTGGGAGGTGGGCGCACTTGGCGTGGCGGGCGACCAGGTAGCGGCCATATCCGTAGCCGACGAGGAGGCAGGCGCGTCGTCAACTTGGCAGGCGTGGCAGCTCGGCGTGGCAAGTCAGGCGGCGAAGCTCGGCGTGGCGCGTCCAGTGGCGAAGCTCGGCGTAGGTCTTGGTCTTGGTGTGGGTCTTGGTGTGGGTCTTGGCATGGCGGGTCTTGGTCTTGGTCTTGGCATGGCGAGTCTTGGTCTTGGCATGGCGAGTCTTGGTCTTGGCATGGCGAGTCTTGGTCTTGGCATGGCGAGTCTTGGTCTTGGCATGGCGAGTCTTGGTCTTGGCATGGCGTGTCTTGGTCTTGGCATGGCGTGTCTTGGTCTTGGCATGGCGTGTCTTGGTCTTGGCATGGCGTGTCTTGGTCTTGGCATGGCGTGTCTTGGTCTTGGCATGGCGTGTCTTGGTCTTGGCATGGCGTGTCTTGGTCTTGGCATGGCGTGTCTTGGTCTTGGCATGGCGTGTCTTGGTCTTGGTCTTGGCTTAGCGGGTCTTGGTCTTGGCATGGCGGGTCTTGGTCTTGGTCTTGGCATGGCGGGTCTTGGCATGGCGGGTCTTGGTCTTGGCGTGGAGGGTCTTGGTCTTGGACTTGTTGAGCTGGTACCGGAGCTTGGCGTCGTGGAGCTGGTACCGGAGCTTGGCGTCGTGGAGCTGGTACCGGAGCTTGGCGTCGTGGAGCTGGTACCGGAGCTTGGCGTCGTGGAGCTGGTACCGGAACTTGACGTCGTGGAGCTGGTACCGGAGCTTGACGTCGTGGAGCTGGTACCGGAGCTTGACGTCGTGGAGCTGGTACCGGAGCTTGGCGTCGTGGAGCTGGTACCGGAGCTTGGCGTCGTGGAGCTGGTACCGGAGCTTGGCGTCGTGGAGCTGGTACCGGAGCAGGTGGAGGTGGTCTAGCTGGGGGTTGCGGCTTGACAGGTCGGAAGACTGGTGGTGGCGGCCGTGAGGGAGGCTGTGGCTTGACATGGTGATGCTGAGCCACCCCACCTGAACAATTCCCAGCCCTAGCCCCCCCTCAAGGGGCGGATACCAGACGCGCTCCCTGCGGTCTGGAACTCTCTGTAGGGGTGGGCGGAGGAGGGCAGAAACTTCCCCATTAAATTGTCCAAATTGTCTTTCTTGTGCCTGGGATTGAGTGGGTGAAAAAAAATTGTTTTGTGTCTTGGGTGTGGCTTGAGTCCTGGGGAGCGGGGAATCAAAAGAAAAAGAATTCAGAAAAAAAAAATCCTGGTCTTTGACGTCATCCGGGCGAAGCCGGGCTGGCTGCTGCTTGCTTCCGCCCGGAGGGGGAGGGGCATGTGGGAGCGGCGTGTCCTGCAGGCTCGCGGAAGTTCTACCTGACGTCCTTCGTCGGGAGCGGCGCTTCCGCGGCTGAGGTGACGCTGTGTCGTCCTGGGACCAAATGAAGTCTCTATACTCCATGGAGGAGTAGCGCCGCGTTTCCTCCTCCATCGCGCACAGGACCGCCCAAGAAGCCTCGTCGAACATGTCCAACTCAGGTGCGGAAAAGCGGGTCTGCTGACGACCTACTGTCAAGACTTGGTCCTGGGTGTGTGCTTTTCCGGGATGCAACGGGAAGTTGGCACGGGCGAGACGGGAATGGAGGTACATGATTTATTTATATTTATCCAAAAAAAAGGAATAAATGAAAGCGCGCACAGTGGCGGAGAATAAACTATGAAAAACAAAAAGACTATAAACATGGAACCAAAACTTACTGTGACAAGGGACATGAAGCAGGATCATAGAGGAATGGACAGCGCATAAATGTGGTGCGGTATGGGGTGCGAGGTCGTCAGAAAGACAAACTGAAAAACACTGAACTTAAATACTATGGACATGATTAGTGAAAGCAGGTGCGTGACTCAAAACGTGAAACAGGTGCGTGACGTGACAGGTGAAAACTAATGGTTGCTATGGTGACCAGACAAGGGAGTGAAAAGACAGAAACTAAACAAAACATGACTTAAAACAAAACATGATAATACAGACATGACAGATTTATTTTGGAAAACCTTGTTACATTGTTTGGCATCACAACAAAATTAGGCATAATAATGTGTTCATTCCACGACTGTATATATCGGTATCGGTTGATATCGGAATCGGTAATTAAGAGTTGGACAATATCGTAATATCGGATATCGGCAAAAAAAAGCCATCTCTACTCAAAACACTTGTATCTCAAATAAACGTCGCCCATTGAAAAAAATTAAAAGCCATTTAAAAACTGCACAATTTTAACATGTAACATGCCTTTGGGCAAGGAAAAACTCACAACCCCAATGGGATGTCAATGTGAATGACTATGAGAAACCTTGGAGAGGACCGCATATGTGGGTGACACCCCCCACCCCCACCCCTCCCACCTCTAGGGGAGACCGGATGCAATGGACGTCAAGTGAGTCCGACATAATATTGTGAAAGTCCAGTCCATAGTGGATCTAACATAATAGTGAGAGTCCAGTCCATAGTGGATCTAACATAATAGTGAGAGTCCAGTCCATAGTGGATCTAACATAATAGTGAGAGTCCAGTCCATAGTGGATCTAACATAATAGTGAGAGTCCAGTCCATAGTGGATCTAACATAATAGTGAGAGTCCAGTCCATAGTGGATCTAACATAATAGTGAGAGTCCAGTCCATAGTGGATCTAACATAGTAGTGAGAGTCCAGTCCATAGTGGATCTAACATAATAGTGAGAGTCCAGTCCATAGTGGATATAACATAATAGTGAGAGTCCAGTCCATAGTGGATCTAACATAATAGTGAGAGTCCAGTCCATAGTGGATCTAACATAATATTGTGAAAGTCCAGTCCATAGTGGATCTAACATAGTAGTGAGAGTCCAGTCCATAGTGGATCTAACATAATAGTGAGAGTCCAGTCCATAGTGGATCTAACATAATAGTGAAAGTCCAGTTCATAGTGGATCTAACATAATAGTGAAAGTCCAGTCCATAGTGGATCTAACATAATAGTGTGAGAGTCCAGTCCATAGTGGATCTAATATAATAGTGAGAGTCCAGTCCATAGTGGATCTAACATAATGGTGAGAGTCCAGTCCATAGTGGATTTAACATAATAGTGAGAGTCCAGTCCATAGTGGATCTAACATAATATTGTGAAAGTCCAGTCCATAGTGGATCTAACATAATAGTGAGAGTCCAGTCCATAGTGGATCTAACATAATATTGTGAGAGTCCAGTCCATAGTGGATCTAACATAATAGTGACAGTCCAGTCCATAGTGGATCTAACATAATATTGTGAAAGTCCAGTCCATAGTGGATCTAACATAATAGTGAAAGTCCAGTCCATAGTGGATCTAACATAATAGTGAGAATCCAGTCCATAGTGGATCTAACATAATAGTGAGAGTCCAGTCCATAGTGGATCTAACATAATAGTGAGAGTCCAGTCCATAGTGTATCTAACATAATAGTGAGAATCCAGTCCATAGTGGATCTAACATAATAGTGAGAGTCCAGTCCATAGTGGATCTAACATAATAGTGAGAGTCCAGTCCATAGTGGATCTAACATAATAGTGAGAGTCCAGTCCATAGTGGATCTAACATAATAGTGAGAGTCCAGTCCATAGTGGATCCAACATAATAGTGAGAGTCCAGTCCATAGTGGATCTAACATAATATTGTGAGAATCAAGTCCATAGTGGATCTAACATAATAGTGAGAGTCCAGTCCATAGTGGATCTAACATAATAGTGAGAGTCCAGTCCATAGTGGATCTAACATAATAGTGAGAGTCCATTCCATAGTGGATCTAACATAATAGTTAGAGTCCAGTCCATAGTGGATCTAACATAATAGTGAGAGTCCAGTCCATAGTGGATCTAACATAATAGTGAGAGTCCAGTCCATAGTGTATCTAACATAATAGTGAGAATCCAGTCCATAGTGGATCTAACATAATAGTGAGAGTCCAGTCCATAGTGGATCTAACATAATAGTGAGAGTCCAGTCCATAGTGGATCTAACATAATAGTGAGAGTCCAGTCCATAGTGGATCTAACATAATAGTGAGAGTCCAGTCCATAGTGGATCCAACATAATAGTGAGAGTCCAGTCCATAGTGGATCTAACATAATATTGTGAGAATCAAGTCCATAGTGGATCTAACATAATAGTGAGAGTCCAGTCCATAGTGGATCTAACATAATAGTGAGAGTCCAGTCCATAGTGGATCTAACATAATAGTGAGAGTCCATTCCATAGTGGATCTAACATAATAGTTAGAGTCCAGTCCATAGTGGATCTAACATAATAGTGAGAGTCCAGTCCATAGTGGATCTAACATAATAGTGAGGGTCCAGTCCATAGTGGATCTAACATAATATTGTGAGAATCAAGTCCATAGTGGATCAAACATAATAGTGAGAGTCCAGTCCATAGTGGATCTAACATAATAGTGAGAGTCCAGTCCATAGTGGATCTAACATAATAGTGAGAGTCCAGTCCATAGTGGATCTAACATAATAGTGAGAGTCCAGTCCATAGTGGATCTAACATAATAGTGAGAGTCCAGTCCATAGTGGATCTAACATAATAGTGAGAGTCCAGTCCATAGTGGATCTAACATAGTAGTGAGAGTCCAGTCCATAGTGGATCTAACATAATAGTGAGAGTCCAGTCCATAGTGGATATAACATAATAGTGAGAGTCCAGTCCATAGTGGATCTAACATAATAGTGGGAGTCCAGTCCATAGTGGATCTAACATAATATTGTGAAAGTCCAGTCCATAGTGGATCTAACATAGTAGTGAGAGTCCAGTCCATAGTGGATCTAACATAATAGTGAGAGTCCAGTCCATAGTGGATCTAACATAATAGTGAAAGTCCAGTTCATAGTGGATCTAACATAATAGTGAAAGTCCAGTCCATAGTGGATCTAACATAATAGTGTGAGAGTCCAGTCCATAGTGGATCTAATATAATAGTGAGAGTCCAGTCCATAGTGGATCTAACATAATAGTGAGAGTCCAGTCCATAGTGGATTTAACATAATAGTGAGAGTCCAGTCCATTGTGGATCTAACATAATATTGTGAAAGTCCAGTCCATAGTGGATCTAACATAATAGTGAGAGTCCAGTCCATAGTGGATCTAACATAATATTGTGAGAGTCCAGTCCATAGTGGATCTAACATAATAGTGACAGTCCAGTCCATAGTGGATCTAACATAATATTGTGAAAGTCCAGTCCATAGTGGATCTAACATAATAGTGAAAGTCCAGTCCATAGTGGATCTAACATAATAGTGAGAGTCCAGTCCATAGTGTATCTAACATAATAGTGAGAATCCAGTCCATAGTGGATCTAACATAATAGTGAGAGTCCAGTCCATAGTGGATCTAACATAATAGTAAGAGTCCAGTCCATAGTGGATCTAACATAATAGTGAGAGTCCAGTCCATAGTGGATCTAACATAATAGTGAAAGTCCAGTCCATAGTGGATCTAACATAATAGTGAGAGTCCAGTCCATAGTGGATCTAACATAATAGTGAGAGTCCAGTCCATAGTGGATCTAACGTAATAGTGAGAGTCCAGTCCATAGTGGATCTAACATAATAGTGAGAGTCCAGTCCATAGTGGATCTAACGTAATAGTGAGAGTCCAGTCCATAGTGGATCCAACATAATAGTGAGAGTCCAGTCCATAGTGGATCTAACATAATAGTGAGAGTCCAGTCCATAGTGGATCTAACGTAATAGTGAGAGTCCAGTCCATAGTGGATCTAACATAATAGTGAGAGTCCAGTCCATAGTGGATCTAACATAATAGTGAGAGTCCAGTCCATATTGGATCTAACATAATAGTGAGAGTCCAGTCCATAGTGGGGCCAGCAGGACCATCCCGAGCGGAGACAGGTCAGCAGCGCAGAGATGTCCCCAACCGAGGGTCCTGACTCTGGACAGCCAGCACTTCATCCATGGCCACCGGGGGAGGGGGGCAGAGCAGAAAATAAAATAAATGGCAGATCAACTGGTCTAAAAAGGGGGTCTATTTAAAGGCTAGAGTATACAAATGAGTTTTAAGATGGGACTTAAATGCTTCTACTGTTACCGGGAGGGCATTCCATAGTACTGGAAAGCCCATGTTATCATGTTTTAGTTTTTCCTTGTCCTCCAGTGATAACAATACTTGTAGTAAATGCAGTTTATTTGCCACCATGGAGACGGGGATTTGTGATTCACAAGCTGCAATTTGGTGCTACATTGCGCTTGTCGCTGTCAAATTTGCGGTACCCTGTTATCACGATATCATCAAGAGCTGTGTTTTCTGCCATTGTTATATCATTTATAACGCATATTGACTCTGGTTCGTATCGTTTATGTGCAAAGAGGTTACTACGGCTGCTATCAGACTGTGATGAATTCCAGTTTCACTGCAAGATGCGGCGGCCGTTTGTTTCGGTGATGTATTCGCGGTACTTGTGTCCTTGCCTTCGCAGCCGTCCGTCTGGTGCTGCCAAGATTGAAGACGTCCGACTGCATCAGAATCCGAGTCTGAAGGTCATCGCTGATGGAACACAGGAACTAGCGGCGATCCATCCTGGAACGGGACGCGGGCGTAACAAGGCTACAGGGGAGGCGGGAGGTAGAACAATAAGTAATCCCACAGCTTCCATTTATAGGTGAACAGTCAGATTTTGAACTATTGGCTGGTTTCAAGTTCAGTGATTAAATACATGCTCTCAGATCTTTGACTTCAGACTTATAAAAATAAAAAAATTGACAATTGTCAGAAAAATTGAGTTCCAATGAACAGACAAGAGGCTGTCTTTGTTGCACCAAGCAAAGGCTTGGAAAATTCCATTGTGTACGATGGGAGGAGACGGGAGGGGGTCATTATTGTCATCAAAGACCTGCTCAAGCTGAATCCAGGAGTAGCCCAAGACCGAGGCCTCTTTTTCTTTTGTTTTCAATGTGACCAAAAACAAGAGCTGTTTACATACCCCCCATTCCTTTCGTAGCAAATGTAAACAGAGAGTGTCCAAATAAAGGAGTAGACGTAAACCTTTTTCGTCAGAGCGTGGGTGACACTGTACGAGGTTACAGGTAGACACGTTTCTCCTCAATTGAGCAAAATTGAATTCTGTCTCTGTTTATTTCCTTGCTTCTTGTCTTGTTTAATAGATGTCATCAGTGTTTGAACCTGACACAATAAAGTCCCCAAGACCCACATCCTGGTTGTAGCTTTCATTACCAAATTTGGAGGTGTTGAAATCGCCATGTAAAATCACCAATGCTATTCATTAGCATGTCTGTGGCTCATCCAATGTAAATTAGCATTGAGCTAGCGCATTTTGAAAAGTGGAACATTCAAGTGTTTTTTTGTATCATACATACTTGCTTTGTTGGTATGGGAAATTGGAATATTACCAGGAGGAAGTTTGGTTTGTTAGTGATTATTTCCTCACCAGGGCACTCATGTACAAAACCCTAAAACCAGTGAAGTTGGCATGCTGTGTAAATCGCAAATAAAAACAGAATACAATGATTTGCAAATCACAATAAAGTCCAAACCTGTCATGACAGTAATGACAGTAACTTGGTCAATGACAACAGAACATGGGGGATTTACAGTTTGTAGTTTATTATTATTTTTTTTTAATTATTATTTTCTTTTCTTGACACAACCTCTCTATCATCCAGCTATTGTTTTCGGGTGTCTTTTTAAAGAGAATAAATAGAGCATGTGTTGCTTTATTGCATCGTTTTATAAGCCGTAGGATTCAAAGTGTAGGAAACATAGTAAGTAAGAATTGTTTTAGTTATATTGTAAAACTTACAAACGTTGCTTGAAGTAATGAATGAAGAATCCATACGAGTAGAGAACGCTATGGACGGATAGAAGATGGAAAGGCACTTCTACTTCTGGTTGAAAGCACAAAATGGAAAATATGGCACCATAGCACAAACAATAACACACACCTTTTCTGTGTATTTGCTTGTATCTTTTTTTTTTACTATTTACATTACGGCCATAAATGAGCCGCGCCGTTTTATAAGCCATAGGGTTCAAAGTGTAGAAAATATAGCAAGTAAGAATTGTTTTAGTTTTATTGTAAAACTAACACAGATTGTTTGGAGTAATGAATGAAGAATCCATATGAGTAGAGAACGCTATGGAAGGATAGAAGATGGAAAGGCACTTTTACTTCCGGTTGAAAGCACTAAATGGAAAATATGGCACCGTAGCACAAACAATAACACACACCTTTTCCATGCATTTGCTTGTTTTTTTTAACTACTTACATCACGGCATAAGTGAGCCGCGCCGTTTTATAAGCCGTAGGGTTCAAAGTGTAGGAAACATAGTAAGTAAGAATTGTTTTAGTTATATTGTAAAACTTACAAACGTTGCTTGGAGTAATGAATGAAGAATCCATACGAGTAGAGAACGCTATTGACGGATAGAAAATGGAAAGGCACTTCTACTTCCGGTTAAAAGCACTAAATGGAAAAGATGGCACCATAGCACAAACAATAACACACCTTTTCTGTGTATTTGCTTGTATTTTTTTTTTTTACTATTTACATTACGGCCATAAATGAGCCGTGCCGTTTTATAAGCCATAGGGTTCAAAGTGTAGAAAATATAGTAAGTAAGAATTGTTTTAGTTACATTGTAAAACTTACAAACGTTGCTTGGAGTAATGATTGAAGAATCCATTCGAGCAGAAACGCTATTGACGGATAGAAGATGGAAAGGCACTTCTACTTCTGGTTGAAAGCACTAAATGGAAAATATGGCACCGTAGCACAAACAATAACACAACCTTTTCAATGTATTTGCTTGTTTTTTTGTTTTTTTTTAACTATTTACATTATGGCCATAAATGAGCTGCACCGTTTTATAAGCCATAGGGTTCAAAGTGTAGGAAACATAGTAAGTAAGAATTGTTTTAGTTATATTGTAAAACTTATAAACGTTGCTTGGAGTAATGAATGAAGAATCCATACGAGTAGAGAACGCTATTGACGGATACAAAATGGAAAGGCACTTCTACTTCCGGTTGAAATCACTAAATGGAAAAGATGGCACCATAGCACAAACAATAACACACACCTTTTCCGTGTATTTGCTTGTATTTTTTTTTTTACTACTTACATCACGGCATAAGTGAGCCGCGCCGTTTTATAAGCCGTAGGGTTCAAAGTGTAGGAAACGTAGTAAGTAAGAATTGTTTTAGTTATATTGTAAAACTTACAAACGTTGCTTGGAGTAATGAATGAAGAATCCATACGAGTAGAGAACGCTATTGACGGATAGAAAATGGAAAGGCACTTCTACTTCCGGTTGAAATCACTAAATGGAAAAGATGGCACCATAGCACAAACAATAACACACACCTTTTCCGTGTATTTGCTTGTATTTTTTTTTTTACTATTTACATTACGGCCATAAATGAGCCGCGCCGTTTTATAAGCCATAGGGTTCAAAGTGTAGAAAATATAGTAAGTAAGAATTGTTTTAGTTTTATTGTAAAACTAACACAGGTTGTTTGGAGTAATGAATGAAGAATCCATATGAGTAGAGAACGCTATGGAAGGATAGAAGATGGAAAGGCACTTTTACTTCCGGTTGAAAGCACTAAATGGAAAACATGGCAAAATAACACAAACAATAACACATAAATAAAAAATTAATGTATGTAGAAAAGTATCGAAAAGTACCGAAAAGAATCGAAATACTTGGTATCGGGACAACACTAGTTCAAAGTGTAGGAAAAAAGCGTAGGTAAAAAGTAGCAGCTTATCGTCCGGAATTTACGGTATTATTTCTCCAAAGCCAAGCTCGCTCCGTGACATTTATTCACAAGAGCGGTGAAGTTTGACAACTTTTATAGTTTACATTTCCGTGCCCGAAGCTCTATCCAAAAGTCTTTACAGCCGTCATTTTATAATGCCAGCAATTGAGGCCGCGGATGCCTCGTTGTCCCGATCGGGCCAATCCCATTCTAACGAGATCAGACCCGGGGCCTCATAGATTGCGTTACCCCGGCACTCTATTACATTATATCTCCATTTAGCGACCTTAAGCAGCTCCGAGCACGGCACAGACTGCGACCTTGTCAAAGAGGAGAGACTCTGACCAGATAGAGGAAGGATAAAAGGGAGAAACCGTGGGATGAAGAAAAAAGAAAAAAACAGCCTAAACTGTAGTACACGTGCTCGGGATGACGGAGCGAGCCGGAGGACAAGGAGCAGGCAAGGAAGGAGAAAAGGAAAAATAGAAAATCGATACGCTGGCGGAGCAGGAGAATGAAGATTGAAGGATGGCGTGGAAAGGACCGGAGCGACGAGGACGATAGCTTAAGGCTGAAAAGGAATTGTGAAACAGTGCAACAAATCCCCCGGAGGTGGACGGGTCGTCTCCCGAGATGTTTCGGGGTCAAGGCGGTCCGACTTCATCACGGGAACCGACGCTGTCATCCGCCGCTGTGGAGACGTTCATTCGATATAAACTGAAAACACTGCGTTCGACACCCGGGCCGCGACAAAGAAGACAAAAGCTCGTTTTCTTCTTCTGCGCCAAAGAACACAAATTGATCACTCAGTCTCGAGTCTTGTGGCCTTGCTTATTGTCGTCAATAAAAGCGTTTCTTAGCAGAGCAGAAGAGAAGAAGTCTTTTGTCTCGTGCGGCAACAATCAGAAAGGGTTTTCTTGTATTTATTGGTGTGTTCTTGTACGCAACGTTATGCTTGTTGAAGGTCGGACATGCGCTTGTAGCGTATTTTCCGGACTATAAGGCGCACTTAAAATCATTTTTTTCCCTCAAAACTCAACAGTGCGCCTTATGTACGGAATCATTGTCACATATCACACCAATTTACAAATCCTGTTCCACTCAGGATTGAATACAAACGTCTCCCTACTAACCCACCAAGTCCTCCATGGAAATGCCCCCCTCTACCTCAAAGAACTACTCACACCCCAAATCCTCCACACGACACATCCACTCCGGACAGGCTAACCTTTTCCAACCTCCGAGGACAAAGCTACGAACAATGGGAGACCGGGCTTTCTGCTCCGCCGCTCCCAGTCTGTGGAACCCTCTCCCTGACCACCTGAGGGCACCACAGACTGTAGATGCTTTTAAAAAAGGCTTAAAACCCTTTTAAAAATGCCTTCTTTTTTTTTAGATATATGCATACTAGTTCTAGCTATTAGGCTGTTCTTGAAACGACTGGGTCGCATCGTGATGCGGATGTGGTTCTCCCAAGGATGCAGACGGCTTCGGACACAGCTTGCAGGTAGGAAAAATGATTTATTTTAAATATAAATCATATGATGAATAAACAAAAGACATGCACGTAGCACAAAAGGCAAAACAAAAGGACTAGCGTGGGAGCTAGCAGGAAAAAATAGCATAGCATGAAATCTAAGTAGTCGTTAACAGTTGTATGAGAACAAACTAGGAAGCCAGACCGATTGAGGCCAGGGCAAAGACTAAATAGCCCTCTGATTAGTGCCCGGGCAACAGGTGCGCGTCCCGAACACTAACCAGAGGCAGGTGAAAGTAATCAGTTGACATGGCAACTGAACACAAACAAAATCAATGTGCTGAAAACATATGTGACGAGAAACATAAACAAACTATGATCCGTGCAGCGGATCGTAACAGTACCCCCCCCTTAAAGGACAGATTCCAGATGTCCCTTGACACGAAATAAAACTAGAACCCAAAAAACAAGAAACAGTTCAAGAGACCAGGGAGGGTGGAGGGAGGATTTGGTGGTGGGTCGCCAGGCCACGTGTCCCCGAATCCACCGGGGAAGAGTCAGGTGGCGGCGGCGAGTGGAACGCCGCTGCCGCAGGCGAGGCGGGCGACCACGGAAAGGCCACATTCGTGGCTGCCGAGAAGGTGGGCGTGAGTGGTGCCAGAAGTTCAGCAGCCGGAGAGTTCTACGACTACGTCTCGGGTGTCACTGCTGTTTGCGCCACTGGCGTCCATAAACAAACCTCCGAGAGCGCCGTTTGCGCAGCCAGACCACTCGAGGTCGCTGAGACGAAGACGAGGAGAGAGCTGACGTCGCCGTGGAAACAGGAGGAGACGTCGTCGCCGTGGAGGCAGGAGGAGACGTCGTCGCCGTGGAGGCAGGAGGAGACGTCGTCGCCGTGGAAGCAGGAGGAGACGTCGTCGCCGTGGAGGCAGGAGGAGACGTCGTCGCCGTGGAGGCAGGTGTAGGTTCTGGTACCAGCCGTGGAGCAGGTGCAGGTTCTGGTACCAGCCGTGGAGCCGGCGCTGGTGTGGGTACCAGCCGTGGAGCCGGAGCTGGTGTGGGTACCAGCCGTGGAGCCGGCGCTGGTGTGGGTACCAGAGCCGGCGCTGGTGTGGGAACCAGCCTTGGAGCCGGCGCTGGTGTGGGAACCAGCCTTGGAGCCGGCGCTGGTGTGGGAACCAGCCTTGGAGCCGGAGCTGGTGTGGGAACCAGCCTTGGAGCCGGCGCTGGTGTGGGAACCAGCCTTGGAGCCGGCGCTGGTGTGGGAACCAGCCGTGGAGCCGGAGCTGGTGTGGGTACCAGCCGTGGAGCCGGCGCTGGTGTGGGTACCAGAGCCGGCGCTGGTGTGGGAACCAGCCTTGGAGCCGGCGCTGGTGTGGGAACCAGCCTTGGAGCCGGCGCTGGTGTGGGAACCAGCCTTGGAGCCGGAGCTGGTGTGGGAACCAGCCTTGGAGCCGGCGCTGGTGTGGGAACCAGCCTTGGAGCCGGCGCTGGTGTGGGAACCAGCCTTGGAGCCGGCGCTGGTGTGGGAACCAGCCTTGGAGCCGGCGCTGGTGTGGGAACCAGCCTTGGAACTTGGCATGGTGGAGCTTGGCGTGGTGGAGGTACTGGAGACGAAGCTTGGTGTGTCAGCCGAGGTGCAGGAACAGGTGCTAGCCGAGGTGCAGCTGGAGGTGGCCTAGCTGGCGGTTGTGGCTTAGCAGGCCAAAGGACTGGTGGCGGTGGCCGTGCAGGAGGTTGCGGCTTAGCACGCCGAAAGACTGGTGGCGAGGGCCGTGCAGGAGGTTGCGGCTTAGCACGCTAAAAGACTGGTGGCGGTGGCCGTGCAGGGGGTTGCGGCTTAGCACGCCGAAAAACTGGTGGCGGTGGTCGTGCAGGAGGTTGCCGCTTAGCACGCCAAAAAACTGGTGGCGGTGGCCGTGCAGGTGGTTGCGGCTTATTACGCCGAAAGACTGGTGGCGGTGGTCGTGCAGGAGGTTGCCGCTTAGCACGCCAAAAAACTGGTGGCGGTGGCCGTGCAGGTGGTTGCGGCTTAGTACGCCGAAGTTGTGCCACCGCACTAGCACAGTTCCCAGTACTAGCCCCCCCCTCAAGACGCGGATACCAGACGCGCTCTTTGCGGTTTGGAACCGTCTTCAAGGGTGGGTGGGGGGAGGTATGGAGGGGGGTATACTCTTCTTTAAATTGTCCAAATTGACTATTATTACTCCTCACTTGAGATTGGGTGGGAGCACAGGGGGAAAAAATATGTGCAGTGGGCGGAGCAATAGTCACTGGGGGCGGAACCAAATTCACTGGAGGTGGAGTCTGAAAATCAGAATGTGACTGACTAGACTTACACTTAATAAAAATGTCCTGATAATGTTTTATCTTGGAATAAAAGTCATTTGGAGGTGGCTGACTGAAAGAAGCAGATGATGGAAAAAAAAAATTCTTGCTCAATGACGTCATCGGGAGTGGGCGGAGTTACCTCTTCGGGGGGCGCCAATGAAATGACGTCATTATTGGAAATGTCCATGTGACTGACAGCCCAATCAGAGAACTGTTTGGCGAAGTGGTCGATGGGGTTGCCAAACATCTGAGGAGGGGAAGTTTGGGCTGAATGTAGCTTGCTTCGGTCCGGGGGAGGAGTTTGCAGGAGCGGCGCGTCTTGGCGGCGAGGAAAAGACCTCCTGGCCGGCTTCCGTCTTTGACGGCGCGCACGGTACTGCGGTGTAGCGGCGATGTCTTCCGACCAGAGGGAATCGATGGGGATAAGAGAGCCTCCAGCTCCCCACATGAGATTCGACCTCTCCTCCGTCGAATAGCGAAGCGTCTCGGCTTCCATCGCTCGCAACACCATGAGCGTACCTTCGTCCCACTCCTCGTTAGCCGGTGCGGGAGAATTGTCTTCTGCTGGCTTCCTACTGAAACGACTGGGTCGCATCGTGATGCGGATGTGGTTCTCCCAAGGATGCAGACGGCTTCGGACACAGCTTGCAGGTAGGAAAAATGATTTATTTTAAATATAAATCATATGATGAATAAACAAAAGACATGCACGTAGCACAAAAGGCAAAACAAAAGGACTAGCGTGGGAGCTAGCAGGAAAAAATAGCATAGCATGAAATCTAAGTAGTCGTTAACAGTTGTATGAGAACAAACTAGGAAGCCAGACCGATTGAGGCCAGGGCAAAGACTAAATAGCCCTCTGATTAGTGCCCGGGCAACAGGTGCGCGTCCCGAACACTAACCAGAGGCAGGTGAAAGTAATCAGTTGACATGGCAACTGAACACAAACAAAATCAATGTGCTGAAAACATATGTGACGAGAAACATAAACAAACTATGATCCGTGCAGCGGATCGTAACAGTTCTAGTTTTTATTTTTATTTATTTTTATTATCTTTTTTTTTTTTGATACACTGTAGCACTTTGACATTGTTTACTCAATGTAAAGTGCTTTTTTCAAATAAAATCTATTATTATTATTATTATTATTATTATTATTTAATTCTGGTTGGGCTTACCGACCTCAAAGCTATTTTATTTGGTACATGGTGTAGTGATAAGTGTGACTAGTAGATGGCAGTCACACATAAGAGATACGTGTCGACTGCAATGTAATGGCAGTCACACATAAGTGATACGTGTCGACTGCGATATGACTCAAGTAAACAACACCAACATTTTATATGTTCCATTGAAAATATAGAATGCTCAAAAATCCATCAAAATGTTTTAGTATGACTTTGGTAAGCTATGAATTCGCACCGCTTGATGGATTGTACTGTTTGATTGTACATACAACATACACATATACTGTATATACACACCTACATATATATATTTATATATATATAAATATACACACATACATACATATATACACACATACATACATATATACACACATTTATACATATATACACACAGTGTACCGTATTTTCCGGACTATAAGGCGCACTTAAAATCCTTTTTTTTCTTCAAAATTCGACAATGCGCCTTATAACCCGGTGCGCCTAATGTATGTAATATTTTTCGTTTCGCTTACTGACCTTGAAGCAATTTTATTTGTTACATGGTGTAATGATAAGTGTGACCAGTAGATGGCAGTCAAACATAAGAGATACGTGGAGACTGCACTATGATGGCAATATGACTCAACAACACCAACATTTTATATGTTCCATTGAAAATATAGAACATTACTCATGGCACTCAAAAATCTATCAAAATGTTTTAGTACGACTTTGGTAAGCCATGAAACCGCACCGCTTGATGGATTGTACTGTGCTTCAACATACGAGTATTATTATGGTGTGTGTATAAGGTAAGACATATTATCTGGCGTTTTGTTTCGCAATATTATGCAAAAGCAACTTTTCTTTCCTTCTGGTACATGCTGATCTGTATTTGGGATCTGCATAAGGCCTTCGTAGTCCGTGCCAATGCCATTGTCGATAAGCTGCTTCTTTTTCTCTATCTTCTTGTTATGGGACATTCATCCTCCGCTGTTGCCATTTCTAATATAAAGTAGTGTAAAGTTCTTACTTATATCTGTCGGTAAACTCGCCATTAAAGAGCTAAAACATACCGGTGTAGTGAGTTTACATTATTCACCCAAGGAACTTTAGTTATTAGAGAGTTCCGGTCTGACGTTTTTTCACGGGACACATTTCCGACGGATGAGAAGATGCTGCTCCGTTATTGACTGAAGTAAAGTCTGAATGTCATTAAAACAGTTAGCTCCATCTTTTGACATTTCTTCCACTCCCGTCCTTGCACGCTACACCGCTACAACAAAGATGACGGGGAGAAGACGCTGCCGAAGGTGAGCCACGTAAATAAGACCGACCACAAAACGGTGCTTTCTGAAGCGACTGTCAGAAAGCTACTTGAAGATGATCTGTAAAACATAAACTATGCAACATTTTGACCAAAGAACCACAATGACATGTTATGTAGACCAGTGGTCCCCAACCATCGGTCCGTGGATCGATTGGTACACAAGAAAAAATAAAAAATAAATAATAATAATTTTTTTTTTTTTTTTTTTTATTAAATCAACATAAAAACACAAGATACACTTACAATTAGTGCACCAACCCAAAAAACCTCCCTCCCCCATTCACACTCATTCGCACAAAAGGGTTGTTTCTTTCTGTTGTTAATATTTTTGGTTCCTACATTATATATCAATATATATCAATACAGTCTGCAGGGATACAGTCCAAAAGCACACATGATTGTATATTTTTATGACAAAAACATATATATATTAAAAAAAAAAAATACCATTTGAAAAATTCCAACACCAACCATTTCAACTCATTCACACCATTTTCAAAACAATTCCCACTTTTCCCCGAATATCCCATTTAAATCAATGGGACATTCTTCAAAGTTCCACAATTCCCACATTTTTCATCTGATTCAAACTGTTCCAACTTCAAAATATTCAGCCTGTTCAAAATGGTCTGTTCCCTTTCAACAATTCTAAAAAAAAAAAATTCCAGGATTTCAGTTCTACTTCAGCATTGCCAGGAATGTCCTCATCTAGTTAATAGAACATTTTCAGCCCTAGTATTAGTACATGTTGGTTTTTTGTCCATAACTGGTTAGATTTGACCCACATTTCAACTCTTGAGTGACTACACAGAGCTCCAGTGTTCCAGTCCAATCTGGCGAGAGATGTCGCGCGACAAGACAAGTGGCTGTTAGCGCCCGCGAATCCTAATGCTGCTGATTAGGAATCATTAATGTGATGACACGCTGTAATATTTCTGTTTCCATTTCATGTTCTGCTTCGCATTGATTAGATCACATTTGGGAGGGATGCGGATACGCAGCAGCTAATAACCATTATCCACGCTCGCTGCCATCACTGTGTGCCGTGCTGGGGGAGGCGATCAGAGGACTGGAGAGGATTTGGTGGAGGGAAAGCATGCAGTGCAGATGCCAAAATACCGAATTTGCTCTCGGGTCTCTCAGGCCTTTCATGTGTCTTGCATCTTGCCTCCAAGGATCCAGGCTGAGGGAAGAGAGAAGCAGGCCCGTGTTTGTTTTACACTCGCGCTCTCAAAGGGAAATATTCATGACGTCCTCCGCGGAAAGGAGCTGAGGGGGGAGAGACACGAGTAGACAGACAAGAGGAAGCAGCGCTGTGGTGTGTAAATATGTGCCTGCACATTCATTTTGGGGGCTGGCACCAAACATTTCGAGATGGAACATTCGAGACATGTTCTGTGCATGATGCTGCACCAGACCTGGGCAAATTAAGGCCCGTTAAGCTTTTTAATCTGGCCAAGCTGGACATTCCCAAATAATTTTTTTAGATCTTTAAGATGGAAACTGTAGCGGCCATAATGATGTGCAGTGATGTTTTCAAATGACCGTAAGTCTTGAACTGCACAAAGCATTTCAATGGTTGGAATCTTCACTTTTGCATGATATACAGGTAAAAGCCAGTAAATTAGAATATTTTGAAAAACTTGATTTATTTCAGTAATTGCATTCAAAAGGTGTAACTTGTACATTATATTTATTCATTGCACACAGACTGATGCATTCAAATGTTTATTTCATTTAATTTTGATGATTTGAAGTGGCAACAAATGAAAATCCAAAATTCCGTGTGTCACAAAATTAGAATATTACTTAAGGCTAATACAAAAAAGGGATTTTTAGAAATGTTGGCCAACTGAAAAGTATGAAAATGAAAAATATGAGCATGTACAATACTCAATACTTGGTTGGAGCTCCTTTTGCCTCAATTACTGCGTTAATGCGGCGTGGCATGGAGTCGATGAGTTTCTGGCACTGCTCAGGTGTTATGAGAGCCCAGGTTGCTCTGATAGTGGCCTTCAACTCTTCTGCGTTTTTGGGTCTGGCATTCTGCATCTTCCTTTTCACAATACCCCACAGATTTTCTATGGGGCTAAGGTCAGGGGAGTTGGCGGGCCAATTTAGAACAGAAATACCATGGTCCGTAAACCAGGCACGGGTAGATTTTGCGCTGTGTGCAGGCGCCAAGTCCTGTTGGAACTTGAAATCTCCATCTCCATAGAGCAGGTCAGCAGCAGGAAGCATGAAGTGCTCTAAAACTTGCTGGTAGACGGCTGCGTTGACCCTGGATCTCAGGAAACAGAGTGGACCGACACCAGCAGATGACATGGCACCCCAAACCATCACTGATGGTGGAAACTTTACACTAGACTTCAGGCAACGTGGATCCTGTGCCTCTCCTGTCTTCCTCCAGACTCTGGGACCTCGATTTCCAAAGGAAATGCAAAATTTGCTTTCGTCAGAAAACATGACTTTGGACCACTCAGCAGCAGTCCAGCTGGTGTCGGTCCACTCTGTTTCCTGAGATCCAGGGTCAACGCAGCCGTCTACCAGCAAGTTTTAGAGCACTTCATGCTTCCTGCTGCTGACCTGCTCTATGGAGATGGAGATTTCAAGTTCCAACAGGACTTGGCGCCTGCACACAGCGCAAAATCTACCCGTGCCTGGTTTACGGACCATGGTATTTCTGTTCTAAATTGGCCCGCCAACTCCCCTGACCTTAGCCCCATAGAAAATCTGTGGGGTATTGTGAAAAGGAAGATGCAGAATGCCAGACCCAAAAACGCAGAAGAGTTGAAGGCCACTATCAGAGCAACCTGGGCTCTCATAACACCTGAGCAGTGCCAGAAACTCATCGACTCCATGCCACGCCGCATTAACGCAGTAATTGAGGCAAAAGGAGCTCCAACCAAGTATTGAGTATTGTACATGCTCATATTTTTCATTTTCATACTTTTCAGTTGGCCAACATTTCTAAAAATCCCTTTTTTGTATTAGCCTTACACAATATTCTAATTTTGTGACACACGGAATTTTGGATTTTCATTTGTTGCCACTTCAAATCATCAAAATTAAATGAAATAAACATTTGAATGCATCAGTCTGTGTGCAATGAATAAATATAATGTACAAGTTACACCTTTTGAATGCAATTACTGAAATAAATCAAGTTTTTCAAAATATTCTAATTTACTGGCTTTTACCTGTATGTTATGGTTACTGAGGGGAGGTGACGGCAACAGACACCAGGGGATGGTGTAGCTCTATAGATTTATTATATATCCCAACCTTTTTGTAACTGCGGACCGGTCAACGCTTGAGAAGTTGTCCCACGGACCGGGGGGGTGGGGGGGGGGGGGTTATGGTATTTTATTTTATTTTTTTTTATTTATTTATTTTTTTTTTTTTTTCATTTTATTTATTTATTTTTTGTCATGGTATTTTATTTATTTATTTTTTATTTGATTTTATTTTATTTATTTTTTCGTTTTTTTTGTCATAAAAAAATACAATCATGTGTGCTTACGAACTGTATCCCTGCAGACTGTATTGATCCATATTGATATATAATGTAGGAACCAGAAATATTAACAACAGAAAGAAACAACCCTTTTGTGCGAATGAGTGTGAATGAGTGTAAATGGGGGAGGGAGGTATTTTGGGTTGGCGCACTAATTGTAAGTGTATCTTGTGTTTTTTTTGTTGATTTAATAAAAAATAAAAATAAACATTTAAAAAAAAAATTGTATTTATTTTTCTTGTGCGGCCCGGTGGTTGGGGACCACTGTATTAGACCATATATATAATAATTAAACACAATAATAATATAAACTAAGGAAATGGAGTGTGAACTTGATCCAAAAGTGTATGTGGTGTGAGGCTATGTGTGTTAGTTAGCTGAGGTGTGTGTTACCAAATGTTGTCGAGCGCGAAGGAACACGGAAGTCCGTGGGGCAGGCAGATGGTCCAGGGGCGAGAGAGAGAGAGAGACGTCAAGAGATCCGTATCCAAGCGGGAGGTCGAGATCCAAGAGGCAGTCCGGGAAGCAGGGGGAGAAACGAGGAATGTCGAGACGCACAGCTCGACACGTGGAACAAAGGCAGACTGTAGGAAGGATGACAAAGGAAAACGTGAGACCATATAAACACGACGGTGGAAAACACAGAAAGCGAAGCAAGGTTTTGCATAACGCAGGACGTGGTTTATTCTACGCGAACAGAAGGTTATATTCCGGCACGGCATGGCAGGTTGTGCGAGCTTATGAAGGCAGCTCGTTCATCCCAGGCAGGTGCGCTGATTGCAGATCTCCTGCAGCCATGCGGAGGTGCGCCCGCAGCGGAGAGGGAGAGGGGACGCCCGTGGGCATGGCCTGCGGTGCTCTCACTGGAGCGCACAGATGGATGAGCGGCGGTGGCAGGAGTCTGAGCCGTAACAATATACTAGTTACTATGGTCATCTAATTAGTTACTATGGTAATGTAAGTCACAGCAGCTCAGATAAGGCACCAAGCAGTGTGGGTACGTTTCCACACTGTTTCGCTGTTTGTTGCATTTTTATTGCGTTTCGCTTAATTGTAAAATATGTCGATGGAGAGGGGGTGTGACGTTCATATGTTGTCAATATTCAGTGTTTTATCGCTCATAGTTAATATTGTAAATCCCACATTCTTTATTTTCATGTACATTCTGGGTGTCTCATTCAGTAAAAAAATTCTAAATCCATTCCGTTTTTTAGGGCGATCTGTAATAACATTTTTAGCATTCAGACATTATTGTGAGGTTTTGTATTAGTGTTCCTAAAAGTGAGATATACCGGCCCCCAGACACATTTTTTTCTCTAAATTTGGCCCCCCAAGTCAAAATAATTGCCCAGGCCTGTGCTACACTGACAATCCAGCAGAACTTGGTACATACACCACTTTGGAATCCGTCTACTATTCGTTCATTTTCTTTTTAAAACCAACAAAAAAAAGGGCGCTTTTTTCCATAATTTGTTTTTTAAAGATACAGAAAAAAGTGTGATATGTTTTTTGTTTTTTTTTAAGTTAGAGTGAAATCTCCATTTACGAACCTCTCTATTTGCGAACCTTTCGATTCATAAACTTTTGCAACATTTCTTTCAATATGCATCATAACAAAAAGGGTAATATTAAAAAAAAATGGATAACTGTTGATAGTTCAACTCATACTGACTGGTATACACAAGTGTGGAAGTCGCTTCCTCGCAGTTCCACTGAAGACACGGCACAAGAGCCATACGTGGAGTTTTTAACAAAGTTTTTAATGTACATAGGTTTTTTCAAAGTCTTTCTCCCCCAAAACGAGACTTTTTCAGTCACGTCCGTATCCTCTCTCCCCTCATGCTCCCGGCCGCTTACTGTTAAAGACAACAGTTAATTAGATTAACACGTACCACCTGTGAAATCTAATCCAGCTGTGTCTCGCCGTCAGCACTGCCACGCCCTCTGTCTGATGGTGCTCTGTCCTCTGCACCATGGACAGAGGCGGTGACTTTTGCTCCTGCAGGCAGCGCTGGCTACATCTCCCCACACAACAAGCCATGGAAATGATATCAGTAGAAAAAACTGCATTTAGTTTAGATAACAATGAGTCATGTATTGGAATGTGGGATCCATTATTTAAATTTGTTTTAGCTTCTAAATGAACCTAGAGTATGACTTCTTTTATCTTTGTGGAAAATATTGGACACAATTTGTTGTCAAGCTTATGAGATGCGATGCAAGTGTACGCCCAGGGGCGCCGAAAAGGGGGGGTAAAGGAGACGGATTCTAGGGGCCCATGATGGAGGGGGGCCCAGAGAGGCCCCTAATGATGATGAAATTATAATACAGAAAAAATAATGACACTGTGTTGGGGGCCCTGTAAAGATTATTTTCATGGGGCCCAAAATCCCTAGCGGCGCCCCTGTGTACGCCACTGTGACACTTGTCAGGAACTCGCATGGCTACAGTAGTTGTGACTCCAAGATGCAGGAACCAGGAGATCGATGTGCAGGTAAAAGGATTTTAATACTCACAAATAAGGAGAAGTGATCATGCATGCGGCGGCCATGCCAATGACCTTCGATCCCTCAGGCGTTACTGCATTAAAAGCGACATCAGTGTATAAAGGATATCACCACATGGGCTCAGGAACACTTCAGAAAACTCCTTTTCAACCTATATTCAATTGAATAGACTGCAAAGACAAGATACTTAACATTCCAACTGGTAAACTTTGTTATTTTTTGCAAAAATTAACTCATTTTGGAATTTGATGCCTGCAACATGTTTCAAATAAGCCGGCACAAGTGGCAAAAAAAGACTGAGAAAGTTGAGGAATGCTCATCGAACACTTATTTGGAACATCCCACAGGTGAACAGGCTTATTGGGAACAGGTGGGCGCCATGATTGGGTATAAAAGCAGCTTCCATGAAATTCTCAGTCATTCACAAACAAGGATGGGGCGAGGGTCACCGCTTTGCGAACAAATGCGGGAGCAAATTGTCGAACAGTTTAAAAACAATATTTCTCAACAAATTGCAAGGAATTTAGGGATTTCACCATCTACGCTTCGTAATATCATCCAAAGGTTCAGAGAATCTGGAGAAATCACTGCACGTAAGCGGCAATGCTCGTGACCTTTTGATGTCTCACCGACATCAGTGTGTAAAGGATATCACCACATGGGCTAAGGAAAGCTTCACAAAATTCCTGTCAGTAACTACAGTTTGTCGCTACATCTGTAATGATGAATGATAGGTGGTGGTCGGAGGGGCCGTTGGCGCAAATTGCAGCAACGCTTCCGTCAGTCTACCCCAGGGCAGCTGTGGCTATGAAAGTAGCTTACCACCACCAGGTGTGAATGACTGATGGGTTCTACATGTAAAAGCGACTTTGGGTACTTAGAAAAGCGCTATATAAATCCCAGTTATTATTATTATTATTATTATTATTAAGTGCAAGTTAAAACTTGACTATGCAAAGCGAAGGCCATTTATCAACAACACCCAGAAAAGTGTTCTGTGGTCTGACGAGTCCACATTTTAAAAACTACCCAACTCCTTCGAAATAACCCAGAAATATGACCCAACAGGCTCAACCCAGCATTTGGGTAGAAAAAAAAAATAAACCAGCATATTTTAGTGTGTGTGCGTCATCGGTATTTATAACTTCTTCTTCAAGGAAATGTCATTTTTCACGCAGATATTTAAAAAATAATTATCCATAAAAATCTCACAGTGATTCATGTTTCAGAGACATGATGTTTCTGAATACGCAGTATAACACAGTTGTTGCTAGTACACAACGACAGTACAGTATCAGGGCTGCTGGTAGTAAATCATAAAAAAAGGGGACATCTTGTTATTGTAGGGCGGGGTGACCTCTGAGCTGTCACTGCCATGACGTGTGGCTATTTGTCACTTTTT
Source organism: Nerophis lumbriciformis (assembly GCF_033978685.3). Taxonomy (NCBI): domain Eukaryota; kingdom Metazoa; phylum Chordata; class Actinopteri; order Syngnathiformes; family Syngnathidae; genus Nerophis; species Nerophis lumbriciformis. Next base: position 17,377,743 of record NC_084562.2, on the reverse strand, counting down.
CTCGCTTTCTCATCAATTGTCACGTTGCAACACGTTTCCTGGCCAGGACACCGCAGGTCAACTTCACACCTGTTTGGAGTTAGCATCAATAATAAAAGGTAACGTCAATGACCACTAATAACACAGTATCGAAAGTATTATTTCACACGTGAGTCCATTCACATTAAAGATAAACATTTTGTATTCTTATTCCTAATTATCAGTGGCGGGCTGTGCGTTTCCCACCTAGGCCTTCAGTGATGTCCGACTTTAATAAATACCCCTTCAAAATGCCATCATTTATGTCACCACATGACCACGGCTGGAGAAATGCTATACAGACACACACTTGTGCACTACTGTACATTGAATCATCTCAACAGTGTACAAAACAGGCTATATTTCGGCACATTTATAATAATAATAATAATAGATTTTATTTGTAAAAAGCACTTTATATTGAGTAAACAACCTCAAAGTGCTGCAGTGTATTAAAAAAATTAAAATAAAAAGATAATTAAAAAAACAAAAAAAACTAGAACAGCCTAATAGCTAGAACTAGTATGCATATACTTAAAAAAAAGAAGGCTTTTTTAAAAAGAAGGGTTTTTAAGCCTTTTTTAAAAGCATCCACAGTCTGTGGTGCCCTCAGGTGGTCAAGGAGAGCGTTCCACAGACTGGGAGCGGCGGAGCAGAAAGCCCGGTCTCCCATTGAATTCATTTAAATATCAATGAACCCGCATCAGCATTTAAAACATAACTTACGTCATGGGTGTCAAACTGGCCCACCTCAACCGACGCACGGAGGGGGGGAGGGGCGGGGTTTGGTGGTAGCGGGGGTGTATATTGCAGCCCGGAAGAGTTAGGGCTGCAAAGGGTTCTGGGTATTTGTTCTGTTGTGTTTATGTCGTGTTACGGTGCGGATGTTCTCCGGAAATGTGTTTGTCATTCTTGTTTGATGTGGATTCACAGTGTGGCGCATATTTCTAACAGTGTTAAAGATATTTATACGGTCACTCTCAGTGTAACCTGTATCGCTGTTGATCAAGTATGCGTTGCATTCACTTGTGTGTGCGTACAGAAGCCGCACATATTTTGTGGCCAGGCCGGCACGTTGTTAGAATGGATGAAAAGTGGACGTGACGTCAGCTCGTAGAGGACGTTAAACGCAGTGCCTTTAAGGCACGCCCCCAAGACTGTGGTCTGGGTGGTCTACGAGATATAATGACTGATGAACACCTTCATTCAATAATGAAGGTTGCCTCAGCTCAAAGCCTGAGCCCCGACATTAATGAACTAGCATCCAAGTAAAGATGCCAGGTATCTGGCTTGGGCACATCAGATTAGATCAGTGTTTTTATCCTTCTTTGTGGGGACATTGTTGATTGTCATGTCATGTTCGGATGTACATTGTGGACGCCGTCTTTGCTCCACAGTAAGTCTTTGCTGTCGTCCAGCATTCTGTTTTTCTTTACTTTGCAGCCAGTTCAGTTTTTAATTTCGTTCTGCATAGCCTTCCCTAAGCTTCAATGCCTTTTCTTAGGGGCATTCACCTTTTGTGTATTTTTGGTTTAAGCATTAGACACCTTTTTACCTGCACCCTGCCTTCCGCTGTTCCCGACATCTACAATGCAATTAGCTACCTGCTGCCACCTACTGATATGGAAGAGTATTACACGGTCTAGACAGCACCGACACTTAACAACAACACATCATTTGCAGACTATGATTACTGGTTTGCAAAAAATATTTTCAACCCAAATAGGTGAAATTACATAATCTCCACTGTGGTTGAAAAACACTGCCCTCGCGGATGTAAACAGTAGCCCCTCCTGGTGAATCCACACTGATTAAAAGGGGCTCCAGCAGGAAAGAAAAAAGTCCAGCCTGCGCTTGTTGTGGGCACAGATGGCACACGCCGAGGCTGGAGGCCCCAGGCTGAAGCTGGTGAGGGATATCTGAGATGTGTGCGTGGAGGCTGTCTGGAGAGGCGAGACCCCCCCCCCACCCCACCCGCCTCCACCCCCACCCCCCGGCCAATTACAGTCCATCCAAATGAAGGCAATCTCCCGGCTCCTCCGGGGAATGCTTTGCAAATGTATACTCTCCTCACCGGCACTGCACATCCATCTCATGTATGAATGAAGCCCCCAATTGTGTGCTGCTGCGGGTGTGTGTGTGCGAGGAAGACGACGGGGAAGAAGAGGCAGGCAATCTGTGTGTGTCCTTTGAAGCTTGTCTTATGGCTTTTCTCGCTCAGGTCTCTCTCCGGGGACAGGCTCTGGCTCGGGGAGGCGACTGTACGCCGAAAAAAACAGAGTTTGAGCATCCAACCTGAAACGCCTCTGCTTATAGGAAACATATAGTCGACTTTATGGCTTTTTAGACCTCAGTGTCGGACATGATGAACATGAAATAAAGCCCAAATACATAATCTTACCGTATATATACATACATATACATAAATATGTATATATACATGTATGTATATATATATTTTATATATATATATATATATATATATATATATATATGTATATATGTATATGTGTATATATATATATATATATATACATACATGTATATATACATATATACATGCTTACATAAATACATTTATATATATAAATATATATATACATATATACATATATATATACATATATATATTAAATATATATATATACATACATGTATATATACATATATACATACCTATATAATAACACATATTTATCTATATATACATATATACATGCTTACA
>NC_084562.2:17212500-17370000 GCF_033978685.3 Nerophis lumbriciformis | reverse complement strand
GCGTGCGCGCTCACTTTGTGTTATCAGGCGGGAGATTGATTTCTGTGTCCATCTTGTTTGCCCTTCCCTTTGTGCCTCGGAGCTCAATTTCGAGGAGCCTATGATGTATTGACGCGCCCGCCGCAAATTACCCTGCTAAAAGATGCAAGCGCACAAAACGCCACGCTGAAATGGAGCGGTTCTGTCTGTCCATGTGGGCATCGTCCTCAATGGGTGTTGTTGGTTTTTTTTTTGTGAACCCAAACACAAAGAAAGATTTGCAAACAAAAAATAGTTGTGGGCGGGGCTTCCTCTGTACAACAGCCTTTTTTATTGGTCGGTCTCGGAAGACTGCTGACCAAACGTGTTAGCATATTAGCTAATGCTAACGACGCTAGCTTGATGGCATTATGACAGCACGCACAAATATGCATGAAAACACTCCTACAGACGTCACACATGGGATGGTTTAGTCACTAAGATTTGTTTTAGTTATATTGTAAATAAAATGTGCAATAATATCGTGCTGCTGATATTATCGGCCGATAAATGCTTTAAAATGTAATATCTGAAGTTATCGGTATCGGTTTCAAAAAGTAAAATTTATGACTTTTTAAAACGCCGCTGTACGGAGTGGTACACGGATGTAGGGAAAATTACAGAGCGCCAATAAACCTTAAATGCACTGCCTTTGCGTGCCGGCCCAATCACATAATATCTACGGCTTTTCACACACACAAGTGAATGCATAACATACTTGGTCAACAGCCATACAGGTCACACTGAGGGTGGCCGTATAAACAACTTTAACACTGTTACAAATGTGCGCCACACTGTGAACCCACACCAAACCAGAAGGACAAACACATTTCGGGAGAACATCCGCACCGTAACACAACATAAACACAACAGAACAAATACCCAGAACCCCTTGCAGCATTACCTCTTCCGGGATGCTACAATATACACTCCCCGCTACCCCCTAAGCCCCCCACCTCAACCCCGCCCACCTCAACCTCCTCAGAGCATGTCCCAAATTCCAAGCTGCTGTTTTGAGGCATGTTAAAAATAATAATGCACTTTGTGACTTCAATAATAAATATGGCAGTGCCATGTTTGCATTTTTTTCCATAACTTGAGTTGATTTATTTTGGAAAACCTTGTTACATTGTTTAACCCTTGTGTAATGTTCTATATTTTCAATGGAACATAAATATAAATGATAAATGGGTTGTACTTGTATAGCGCTTTTCTACCTTCAAGGTACTCAAAGCGCTTTGACACTACTTCCACATTTACCCATTCACACACACATTCACACACTGATGGAGGGAGCTGCCATGCAAGGCGCTAACCAGCACCCATCAGGAGCAAGGGTGAAGTGTCTTGCTCAGGACACAACGGACATGACGAGGTTGGGATTGAACCAGGGACCCTCGGGTCGCGCACGGCCATTCTGCCACTGCGCCACGCCGTCAATCTTGAGTCATACTGCAGTCTACACGTATCTCTTATGTGTGACTGCCATCTACTGGTCACACTTATCACTACAGCATGTACCAAATAAAAAAGCTTTGACGTCGGTAAGCACAACCAAAACCATTCCGTACATTAGGCGCACCGGGTTATAAGGCGCATTGTCGAGTTTTGAGAAAATTAAAGGATTTGAAGTGCGCCTTATAGTCCGAAAAATACGGTTTTTAGTATTTTTTGTGTGGTTGCATTTATTTTGAGCTGCAAGTTCTTATTTCGTTTGGTTGCACCATAGATTTAAGGCTGATGTTGGACAGTAAAACAGCAGCGGCTACACTAATGTCAGCGGTGACTAATATGAAGAAACTCTTTGCCTTTTTTTCCCACTTCTATTCGCCTTGCAAATGCATTCATCATTGAACAACTCAATAAACACCATCACTCCACACACACACACACACACACACACACTTTCTTCACAAACCTTTACTTTATTACCTCGACAGGCTGTTTGTATACCCAAAACCTAATTAGCAATCTTGCTTAATTAAAAAAGAGGCAATCAGTCTTTACAAGTATAGAAAAATAATGAACGTGTCAGTGCGGGATCCAATAAAGACGAAATAAAATACTTTTGCCGCGGCTGGAAGGGAAGCGGTTGGCGCCGCCGACCCCTCAGCTAACCACATCTTGTCGCGTGGTCAAGAGAACAAATTAGTTACTGTAATAAATGTGGCCGTAAAAAAAAAAAAAAAAAAAAAAAAAAAAAAAAAAAGCTCGCGGGCTTGGCTGCCCCCCCCCCCCCCCCCCCCCCCCATCAAAAAGCCGAGCACACAATCTGAGGGTGAGAGGAGAGCGGCCACGTCTCCGGCATACAGAGGAGCTCCCTGCGAAATGCCAGCGGACTGGCAAGACATTTATCCCCCAGTAGCGTCTCACCACTGTTATTACGCTCATTCCCTCAGATCTGCCAGTTCAGCGGTGTCAGATGCTTCCGACGCGGTTAAGTGTCTTGAGTTTTTGATGCTAATTGCCAAACAGTTGACCCCCTCGATCCCCTGAAGCCGAGAACAACCTGGAAGACATTTAAAAGACTAAAAAAAAAAGACATGCCACTTATCTCAGTCGGTTAGAAGTCAAACCTTTTTGTCTCCGGAGACTTCTGTACTGCGCTGTTCATTACTACTTTGGATTAGCCTAAACAAGGAAACAAACAAAGAAAAAATGGACTATGTACATATACCGTATTATATAAGGTGCACCTAAAAACCTCAAATTTTCTCAAAAGCTGACAGTGCGCCTTATAATCTGGTGCGCCTTATATATGGACCAATATTGAGCCACAACAGGTCTCGCAACTAACGTAACCCCAGCCTCTACCGTAGCGTCTATTCTATGCGCCTTATAATACGGTGCACCTTATAATGTGGTTTTTTTTTTTGATTGATTGATTGAGACTTTTATTAGTAGGTTGCACAGTGAAGTACATATTCCGTACAATTGACCACTAAATGGTAACACCCCAATAAGTTTTTCAACTTGTTTAAAGGGGAACATTATCACCAGACCTATGTAAGCGTCAATATATACCTTGATGTTGCAGAAAAAAGACCTTTTTTTTTTTTTACCGATTTCCGAACTCTAAATGGGTGAATTTTGGCGAATTAAATGCCTTTCTAATATTCGCTTTCGGAGCGATGACGTCACAATGTGACGTCGCATCGGGAAGCAATCCGCCATTTTCTCAAACACCGAGTCAAATCAGCTCTGTTATTTTCCGTTTTTTCGACTGTTTTCCGTACCTTGGAGACATCATGCCTCGTCGGTGTGTTGTCGGAGGGTGTAACAACACGAACAGGGACGGATTCAAGTTGCACCAGTGGCCCAAAGATGCGAAAGTGGCAAGAAATTGGACGTTTGTTCCGCACACTTTACCGACGAAAGCTATGCTACGACATAGATGGCAAGAATGTGTGGATATCCTGCGACACTCAAAGCAGATGCATTTCCAACGATAAAGTCAAAGAAATCTGCCGCCAGACCCCCATTGAATCTGCCGGAGTGTGTGAGCAATTCAGGGACAAAGGACCTCGGTAGCACGGCAAGCAATGGCGGCAGTTTGTTCCCGCAGACGAGCGAGCTAAACCCCCTGGATGTCTTGGCTCACACCGTCCCTTATGCCACCGAAGATGATCAAGAGAAGAATATCGACCCTAGCTTCCCTGGCCTGCTGACATCAACTCCAAAACTGGACAGATCAGCTTTCAGGAAAAGAGCGCGGATGAGGGTATGTCTACAGAATATATTAATTGATGAAAATTGGGCTGTCTGCACTCTCAAAGTGCATGTTGTTGCCAAATGTATTTCATATGCTGTAAACCTAGTTCATAGTTGTTAGTTTCCTTTAATGCCAAACAAACACATACCAATCGTTGGTTAGAAGGCGATCGCCAAATTCGTCCTCGCTTTCTCCCGTGTCGCTGGCTGTCGTGTCGTTTTCGTCGGTTTCGCTTGCATACGGTTCAAACCGATATGGCTCAATAGCTTCAGTTTCTTCTTCAATTTCGTTTTCGCTACCTGCCTCCACACTACAACCATCCGTTTCAATACCTGCGTAATCTGTTGAATCGCTTAAGCCGCTGAAATCCGAGTCTGAATCCGAGCTAATGTCGCTAGATCTTGCTGTTCTTTCCGCCATGTTTGTTTGTGTTGGCTTCACTATGTGACGTCACAGGAAAATGGACGGGTGTATATAACGATGGTTAAAATCAGGCACTTTGAAGCTTTTTTTAGGGATATTGCGTGATGGGTAAAAGTTTGAAAAAAAACTTCGAAAAATATAATAAGCCACTGGGAACTGATTTGTAATGGTTTTAACCCTTCTGAAATTGTGATAATGTTCCCCTTTAAGTCGGGGTCCACTTATTGATTCATGATACAGCTATATACTATCATATATACTATCATCATAATACAGTCATCACACAAGATAATCATCAGGGTGTATACATTGAATTGTTTACATTATTTACAATTTGGGGTGTGGAGCGGGGGGGGGGGGGGGGGGGGGGTTGTTATCATCAGTCATCAACAATTGAGAACAGAGAAATGGATATTGAAACAGTGTAGGTCTGACTTGGTAGGATATGTACAGCAAGTAGTGGACAGACGGAGAGAGAGAGAGATCAGAAAGGCATAAGAAAAGTATCTACATTTGATTGTTTACATTTGATTATTAACAATCCGGGGAGGGTGTTAGTTTAGAGTTGAAGTTGCCTGGAGGTGTACTTTTATTGCGGTTTTGAAGGAGGATAGAGATGCCCTTTCTTTTACACCTGTTGGGAGCGCATTCCACATTGATGTGGCATAGAAAGAGAATGAGTTAAGACCTTTGTTAGATCGCAATCTGGGTTTAACGTGGTTAGTGGAGCTCCCCCTGGTGTTGTGGTTATGGCGGTCATTTACGTTAAGGAAGTAGTTTGACATGTACTTCGGTATCAGGGAGGTGTAGCGGATTTTATAGACTAGGCTCAGTGCAAGTTGTTTTACTCTGTCCTCCACCCTGAGCCAGCCCACTTTGGAGAAGTGAGTAGGAGTGAGGTGTGATCTGGGGTGGAGGTCTAGAAGTAATCTGACTAGCTGGTTCTGGGATGTTTGGAGTTTAGATTTGAGGGTTTTGGAGGTGCTAGGGTACCAGGAGGTGCATGCGTAATCGAAAAAGGGTTGAACGAGAGTTCCCGCTAGAATCCTCACGGTGCTTTTGTTGACCAGAGAGGAGATTCTATAGAGAAATCTCGTTCGTTGGTTGACCTTTTTGATTACCTTGGTTGCCATTTTATCACAGGAAATAGTTAATTCTACACATCGTTTTGCACCAAACACTTAGAGTAGCATACACCTCCCACACACTCATCAAATGTTTAAATAAACCTGTTGCCATCACGTTCCAACACATTTGAACTTTAGAGGGCTCAGTTCGCTCCACGACTCAATAAGTTTGTATTGTTTACAAAACCGAAACAAAACAAATAGAATGCCATTGTAAGTTAATAATACTAACAAAGACACTCGTAAACGTGTTAGCATATTAGCTAATGCTAACGACGCTAGCTTGATGACATGTACAAATATGCGTAAAAACACTCCTACAGACATCACACATCGGACGGTTTAGTAACTATGAATTGTTTTAGTTATATTGTAAACTAAATTGGCCCTAGTGAGTGAATGTGAGCGGGAATGTTGTCTGTCTATCTGTGTTGGCCCAGCGATGAGGTGGCAACTTGTCCAGGGTGTACACCGCCTACCGCCCGAATGCACCTGTGATAGGCTCCAGCACACCCCGCGCCTACAAAATAGACAAGCGGTGGGAAATATATTGTAAAACCTACAAACGTTGCCAGGAGTGATGAATGAAGAATCCATACGACTAGTAGACGAAACGCGATATACTTCCGGTTCAAGGCACGAAACTGGAAGTACATTTTCAACTCGCAGCACCTGCAGTGAGCAAACTCGTCCAAGAGATGGCACCATGACACAAACAATAACACACCTTTTGTTATGGCTTTTGCAGCCCTTTGAGACATTAAGGGCTATATCAGTAAACTTTTGATTCTTTGATTGATTGATTGATTGATTGATTGATTGATTGATTGATTGATTGATTGATTGACCTTTCCTGTGTCTCTGTCGGTTTGTTGAGCACAAAACAACATGGCCGTTAGCGAAGAAACATCCATATTTTAGCCGCACCGTTTTGTGAGCTGCAAGGTTCAAAGCGTGGGAAAAAAGTAGCGGATTATAGTACGGAAAAAACGTTTTTCGTTTTTTTTTAAACCGACACAATAATTACTTCCACTAATAATTGAATACATTTATTAAAGAGTAATTTTGTTACTTTGGCAAAAAAAAAGTACATATAATTACTTTTTTTGAGTATTTTTCCAAACACTTATACTCAGAAAATCTGCAAAGACTCCTCCCACCCCCACCAAGGACTGTTTTCACTGCTGGACTCTAGAAAGAGGTTCCGCAGCCTCCGAAGCAGAACCTCCAGGTTTTTAACAGCTTCTTCCCTCAGGCCGTAAGACTCTTGAACGCATCACAATTGAATTATCCCCTCAACTCCCCCCAAAATGGATTAACTCGCTGGAATAAAAAAGACAATATAACATACATCCATAAACGTGGACGCATGTGAAAAAGTGCAATATATTTATCTGTACAGTAATCTATTTATTTATTCATATATATTTATATTTATTTATTTATTTTAGATATATATTTATATATTATATTATATATATTTATTTATTTATATATGCACCTTATTGCTTTTTTATCCTGCACTACCATGAGCTTATGTATCGAAATTTCGTTCTTATCTGTGCTGTAAAGTTCAAATTTGAATGACAATAAAAAGGAAGTCTAAGTCTAAGTCTAGTCTACTTGGTAAACGGTATGACTAACAAATGCTGACAGAAACATCAAGAAAGTAGACACGAACAAAGAAAAACAAACTTAACGCACGGCTCCTTTCCCCCCTGTCCAAACGTCGGGGCGTTAGGACCCAGCGTCCTCCCCCGCTGGTTAGCACACGTCTGAATCAACTGTCGCCATCAAGACTTGCAGCCTTTTTCAGCAAGTAACATGTCAGCCAACGCCGCCTGCAAGGTTCTCCGTGTGGAACTCGTGACCTTTTGCTGCCATTTCACACTGACGGCGGTGAGGGATGGCGCCCAACTCTCCCTCGCGCTGATAGGAGGGCATTGATTATCGCAGCAAATATGGCCGCTGAACCTCCATCCGCCCATCACAGCTCGACCTAACCGAGCCCCGGCGCACACTCATCCTTGACTCCATCCTCCCATCGTGCCTCTCTCTCTTCCCCGCGACCGGCCGGGTCGCCACGCGGAGTCGCCGGCCTTGTGCGCGGAGATTTACGGCGCCGTGTAGACATCTGTTATGTGGCGAGTGCGTGACGCCGGCGCTCCTTCGCCTACTTGAGCGTCTGGCTTTGTGTTGCAAATGTGCTATTTGCATTCATGAAGGTATTTACATGCATTGACTGGTCGCATCCTCACTATTTATGTCACTATCTGCAAGTTGCTGCCACTTTCCTTTCCCCCCCGACTTTCTTGTCTGCATGACAGTACATCAGTTCTTCTCAAATAGTGGGGCGGTCCCTCCTGGGGGCCCACAGTGCAATGCCATGTGACTCGGGCTTTATCAGTATCATGTGGCATCCCGCTTCAAACCCCACTTCGGGTCAGTCATCAGGGGGCAATGTTCCCTCTAAGGTGCGCGCCTGTGCAATTGTGCACTGCTCAAGCGTCCTCTGCGCACGGCAAATCTATGCCACGCACAAAATCAAATGAAAAAAAATAAGCGCATAACAATTTTGGACACACGGCCACGACAGAGAAAACAGTTTTCGTCATCATTGTTCAAATATTGTAACGTCTGTCGAGACGCTTTGAGGACATGAATTCCATCCATCACTTTACTGAGCAAAACTCTTTAATGTCGGCCATAAACCATACTTGCCAACCCTCCCGGATTTTCCGGTAGACTCCCGAAATTCAGCGCCTCTCCCGAAAACCTCCCGGGACAAATTTTCTCCCGAAAATCTCCCGAAATTCAGGCGGACCTGAGTGACGTGTCGACAGCCTGTTTTCACGTCCGCTTTCCCACAATATAAACAGCGTGCCTGCCCAATCACGTTATAACTGTAGAATGATGGAGGGCGAGTTCTTGGTTTCTTATGTGGGTTTATTGTTAGGCAGTTTCATTAACGTCCTCCCAGCGCGGTAACAGCACACAACAACAGCAGTCACGTTTTCGTCTACCGTAAAGCAGTTCGTCTGCCGTAAACAGCAATGTTGTGACACTCTTCAACAGGACAATACTGCCATCTACTGTACATGCATATGTGACAATAACATCTAGGGCTTTTAGAGAGGGCAATGCACAAATGCGCACACAACAAGGAGACGAAGCAGAATGCATCATTAGAGAGGATGTTCAGCATGGTTAGAAAAATAGTGACAGAGAATAGAACAAGGATGGACAATTCAACCCTTAACTCAGCAATGAGTAGATGAGTGTTATGTGTGTGTATATGTGTAAATAAATGAACACTGAAATTCAAGTATTTCTCTTATTTATATATATATATATATATATATATATATATATATATATATATATATAATTTAAAAAAATAATATATATATATATATAGCTAGAATTCACTGAAAGTCAAGTATTTCTTAAATATATATATATATATATATATACATATATATATATATATATATATATATATATATATATATATATATATATATATATATATATATGAAATACTTGACTTGGTGAATTCTAGCTGTAAATATACACCTCCCCTCTTAACCATGCCCCCCAACCACGCGCCCCCCCCCACCTCCCGAAATTGGAGGTCTCAAAGTTGGCAAGTATGCCATAAACACATCACCAAAACATTAGTAAAAAAAATTATATCTAGCAAAACTGGTCATATTCTGTAGTACAAACCAGACCAAAAGCAACTTTGTTATATCAACAGCAGCCGCTCGCGCTTTCTCACTTGCGCCGACACATGCACATATGGCACTTAGCCAGTGATGCGTTTACAGCCACACAAAAAGTCGGACAACTCCAACACCACACATAAAGTGTCATTCCAGGTCGTTACACTATGATTTACCAATCAAATGTGTGCTTATTCTAGTGTCATTTATTAGGAATCTTAATTTATAAATATTAATCATGAAATGTTGTTAGTATATTAAATAAATACTAATAAAAATATATTTTTTACAAACAGGAAGTTGCAGGAATGTACACATGATCCCCTGCTTACATCTCATTGTGCAACATGTGAATGTTTTAATGGGAACTAAATGCAATGTCTGAAAGGGGTACAAATTATTTCCAAAGCAGGACCTCCACCCAGACAAACCATACAAGTACACAGTTCATGAAAAACAATATTTTTTGTTATTGTCAAACACTTATATTAGAAAATAACCTCATGGACATGACTGCTGTCATTTGATTATAATAATAAGAGAATGTTGTCTGTCTATCTGTGTTGGCCCTGCGATGAGGTGGGGACTTGTCCAGGGTGTACGCCGCCTTCCGCCCGAATGCAGCTGAGATAGGCTCCAGCACCCCCCGCCACCCCGAAAGGGACAAGCGGTAGAAAATGGATGGATGGATGGATGGAGATTTAACTTGTTATCTAGTCAGGTTTGGGACAGGTGTGCTGCTGGTGTAGCCGCAGTGTGCACGTCTGATGTTGCTCACATGGGCTCCACTGAATGCTCAGGGAGTTTTTGCGTTTGCTCACACACATGAAAAATTAGAGGGAACATTGGTAGGGGGGTATCCCTTTATGGAGGATGCCTGTGCGTGACTTTGTTTAACGTGGGGAGACTGGTGCACAGACAGTCACCACACGATCCTTGACAGATCCGGGTCAGGGTCCAGTGGCATGGAGTCCAAGACGACTGGGGACCCTTTTCTGCTGAAGCCTTCATCCGCCATCCCAGCCGTTGTGACGCTCCATAGGTTTAGCAATCATCCTCCGCCTGTTCCACCGTTGAGGTCTTGGGTTGTTAATTCCCCATAACTGGGCCCACATGGATGTGGGGGTGCCTTCTTCCGCCATCGCAGGCGTTGTGGTGGTTCTTACATTTACCATCTTCTGCCTGCTCCGCCGTTGAGGTCTTCACCGTATCCCTGGCTAGGGGGCAGTCAGGTACTAGGCCTTTGCCAAGGGCCACCTGGGGTAACAGTAGTAAAGGGGTTAACCTCCTAGTGCCCCAAGACCCCTTATAGGAGCCTCCACTGCCGGATGCACTTTAATGTCATGCCCAGGACACTCAGTCAGTACGTGTCCATGCACTAAATTAGTCTCTGTGGGGGGGCGTGGCCTGCGGACCTGCAGCGAAGCGGGGTGTGCCAAGACCGGTTTCGAGATTAGCGACAGGTGCGTGGATGGCACACCTGGCCTGGCTTATCTAATCACCGGTCGCTCTCTTAAAGAGCAGCAGCCGGGAAGGAGAGGGGTTGTTGATGGTGGAGAGAAAACCCGAGCACGAACGAGAGTGAGGGCGAAACGGACAGAAATGACTGAAAACGAACAAAAAAAACATTTATTGCAAAATAAATCATTGTTCAGAAAGATGAACGAGGCGGTCATGTCCGTAATTGGTGGTTTGAAGAACCCGGAAGAGCAAGTCTTCCACAGTCTGATTTCACAAATAGTTCATGGAAACACCTTAATCCGATTGTGTTCGGTTTTTGAAAAGTCGCACTAACTACACCTTAAATGAAGAGTCAGACCACGATGAATGACATGGCAGGCCACTTTAAATGAAGAGACAGACCACGTTGAATGACATGGCAGGCCACTTTAAATGAAGAGACAGACCACGTTGAATGACGTGAAAGACCACATTTATTGATATGGCAGGCCATTTTAAATAAGATGACGGATCACATTAAATGATGTGGAAGAACACATTTAATGATGTGGCAAGCCACATTATTAGAAGTGGCCCGCCACGTTGAATGATGTGGGAGACCAGGTAAAATGACGTTGCAGACCACGTTAAATGAGGTGGCGGACCACATTAAATGATGTGGCAGACTACATTTAATAATGTGGCAGCCCATATTAATAAAAGTGGCCCGCCTGTTACGCGATGGGCGCGATTGTTCTCCCAATGATGCAGCAGGAACTCCGGGACACTAATCAACACCCATGACAACTAAAACACAAACCCAGGGGTGCTGAAAACGGAAAGTGAGGGAATCGAAAACAAAACAAACATGATCCGGGCAGCGGATCATGACAGTACCCCCTTCCTAAGGACACATTCCAGATGTCCCCAGAAAAACACAAGGAGCAAGTTCAAGAGTCACGGGAGGGCGGAGGGAGGACTTGGCGGAGGGTCGCCAGGCCAAGTGTCCCCGAATCCACCGGGGACGAGTCAGGCGGCGGCGGCGAGTGGAACGCCGCTGCAGTAGCCGAGGCGGTCGAACACGGAACGGCCACATCCGCGGCTGCCAAGAAGGCGCATGCGAGTGGCGCCAGAACCTTAGCAGCATGTTAGTCCTACGCCCAAGTCCATTAACTGGCCACAGAAGAAGACGGTACGGGCAGACCACATTTGAATAACATGGCGATAAAATGATGTGGTGGGACACCTTGAATGACATGGCGGTGGACTACATTAAATGATGTGGGAGGCCACATTGAATGATGTGGCGGACCACATAAAATAATGTCCCGGGCCACATTAAATGACATGGCGGATCACATTGTATGAAGTGGCACAGCAGGTAAAATGGCATTGCAGACCACATTGAATGATGTGCCAGACCACATTAAAAATGACGTAGCGGACTACATTTAATAATGTGACAGACCACACTCCGGGACACTAATCAACACCCATGACAACTAAAACACAAACCCAGGGGTGCTGAAAATGGAAAGTGAGGGAATCGAAAACAAAACAAAACAAACATGATTCGGGCAGCGGATCATGACAGTAACCCCCTCCTAAGGACAGATTCCAGATGTCCCCAGAAAAACACAAGGAGCAAGTTCAAGAGTCACGGGAGGGCGGAGGGAGGACTTGGCATTAAATGACAAATTTGAATGACGTGGCAGAGCAAATTAAATAACATGGCGATACAATAACATGGCGATACAATAACATGGCGATACAATAACATGGCGATACAATAGCATGGCGATACAATAACATGGCGATATAATAACATGGCGATACAATAACGTGGCGGGCCAATTTAAATGACGTGGCGGTGAACTACATTAAATTATGTGGCAGACCACATAACATTGCGATAACCTGCCGATAAAATGATGTGGCGGGCCAAATCTGTCCGCCGGGCCTTGAGTTTGACACGTGTCTTAGATTGATCATTTCGAGTGGTTCCACATATGTATTGTTGGCGTGGCTAGCATACAACATAAACACAATGAACAGAATAATTGATGACTTCCAGCACAATGTCTAGAGCGTGCATGAGATACCAGGAAACAGGCTAGCACACTCGAGAGAGAGGTGGAGGACAACCACCCATCAGCTGGACGGCTAGAGGCAACAAGGAACACGACCAAAGAGACTAAAAGCCGGCCACTCATCAGCAAGTTCCACCCCAAACTGTTGGAAGTGGACTTAAAGGTGGCACGAGCGCCTCACATCCTGTCATGCAGTTTTTGCTTGAAAGCTGGCACTTGTCCCACAACTCCATAATTGGCAGATTTACCATTGGCACCCTGTTCTCCTTGTAGATGAAAGCTGGTCTGACGCTGAGAGATGTGAGAGAGTTTGGAGGTGGTGGAGGGGGAGACCCCCGAGGAGATGTCCTATCTTCTCAACAGGAGCATGTCCTGATATTGTACACACGCTCCTGAGATACGTCTTTGGATTTCTTCAGGAAACGAGGGTGGATCAGACTGTGATCTATTTTTTTCTGATATGCACTTTGAATTTGATTATAATCCATTCCTCAGTTGAATAAGCACCAGGGATGGGGTCAACTTGTCCCAGGTCCAAACTGGTACTGATCCGTCCACCCCACATACCAAACTCGCTCGTAATGTTCAGTTATTTCAACTAATTTACATCGTCTGGTCTGGTGAGTTCAAGGTGCACACGAATGTCGGAAATGTAATCGGTGTCCTAAAGAGGAACTGGCAGCTGCACCTGTGCCTGACAAGGTGGTCAGATCATCGCCTACAATGACAGTCGCATGACAACAACTACTACGGGGGAATAATGATCAACAAATCAATGAGGTGATAATCATGTAATCCTACAATTCGCGGTAGCCGAAGTCGTACTAAAAACATTTTGACAGGTTTTTGAGCGCCGTGTGTAATGTTCTATATTCTCAATGGAACATTTAAAGCTTTGGTGTTGTTTACTGCCATCATATTGCTTATGTGTGACTGCTGGTCACACTTATCATTACACCATGTACCAAATACAATTTCTTCGAGGTCAGTAAGCACAACCAGAAGTATGCCGTACTTTAGGCGCACCGGGTTATAAAGTGCAATGTAAATTTTTGAGAAAATTAAAGGATTTTAAGTGCGCCTTATAGTCCGAAAAATACTGTATTAATTATGCTATTTTTGTCATTTACAATTTAAAAACTCAACAAGGCAAAAACTCTTATACGATATCCCCATATTTATACTGTTTTTGTTTTGGTTTGAACAAGGATAACTCTAGTGCTGATAATGCTTCACTTTATATTGATGGTGTATCATGTGGTTATAAAGATAGTACAGTTTAAAGTCTTTGTTTATACCCTTTTTAGGTTTTATTTTATAATACATTGTTGTAAGAACCACAATTGATAAATGGAAACGGTGGATTATTGGCATATATGTGTTAGGACTTGACATAACATAACTGTGTTTTGTACTGTTTCCTTTCCAGGGCTCTTATTTTGAGTTCCACTTCCTGTTTGTCTCCTTTCGTCATCGATTTCCAGTCTGTGCGCTGGTTTCCTCACCTGTACCTGATCGGCATTCAGGAGACACCTGTTCCTGGTTGCCAATCAGGATGCTTTATCCGCCAGCTCGAGGTGCACTCATTTTTTTTTTTGTCTTCATAAATCATCATATTACCTGCACGCCATCTCGGCAAGGTAAGGCAAGTTAATTTATGGAGCACAGTTTGTACACAAGGCAATTCAAAGTGCTTTACATAAAATTACAAGACAGCAAAATTAAAAATAATCATAATGCAAATTAAAATAATCGTAAAAACAATCATGATTTGAATTAAAATCAGATAAAATACCTGTTTTCAAAAAAACGTGTTCAGCCTGGATTTGATCATGTTGAGGCCCGTCTTCTGGACAACTATTCAAGATTGTTGCAGCATAAAACTAAAACGCAGCCTGGCCAAGTTTGGTCCTGACTCTGGGAACCAGCAGGAGACCACTCCCTGAGGTTCTCAGAGCCCGAGATGGTTCATACGGTTCTAACATGTCAGAGATGTACTTTGGCACGAGACCATGAAAAGACACAAGGAGAGATGGTTCAAACTGGACTGGTATGGTCATATTTTCTGGTTCTAGTCAGGACTCGAGCAGCAGCAGTTTGGATGTACTGGAGCTGCTTTACAGCTTGTTTGGGGAGCCCAGTGCAAAGGCTATTACAGTAGTCTAGCCTGCTGGCAGGGTTCGTACGGGTGCTTAAAAACCTTGAAAATGCTTGGATTTTGATGTTGTGTTGTCAAGGTTTGAAAAATGCTTGAATTTTGGGTTAAGTGCTTGTAAATGCTTGGAAATGTTCATCATATTTCTCGGCAGTCTGACTCAATAGGCTAATTATAAAATGGCAAAAAAATAAAATAAGTTTCTTTAAAAATGAAAGCTACACGCTTGATCTGTTGGCTTTGCACGAGCCTTTACATTAGGTTGTGTCGCCCCTAAGAGGACAGTGGTACATCGGTCCATCATGCCGGGATGTTGTCGTTTTAATGAACATTGGACGGAAAATGACAAATACAAACTTTGGATAAAACGTGGACCAAATCCACGTGTAGCCTGCTACAAAGTATGCAAAAAGGAAATCCAGCTTTCTCGAGTCATATGAAAGGTAAGCCACAGAGATTACTAGCCCTACAAGTTAACTAACGTGAGCTTAAGTTTTGTTTTCTAGCCTTTTGGTACATGCTAGACCTAAACTGTGAGATCAGCGCTAGATGACATGTTAATTACGGACAGTTATTACGAGCTATGAAAGGAAAAAAACGAGCCTTTGTCAATGATAGATTATAATGTTAAGAACTTCCCTCAACTAAAAATCGATTTGTTATCATAGCCACAGTTAGAAGGCTAAATATGCTTACTAAAAAGTGACTGAGGTGTTGTGAAACAAACAAAACATTTTTCTTTAATTTATTATCCTTATATTAATGTGGAACAGTTTTGCTGATAAATTAGTAAAATTGACAAAAATTTGAGGGAGCGTGTATTTACATCACATTATGCCGTTTACAAGCACAAATACGGTGTGGATCAATCCGCGCTGTTCGATGTCATTGAGTGCTGTAGAAAAAGAACAATACATTTGAAAAACAACCCAAATGGAGACACGTTTGTAAACACCAATGACATTGAATAGTCTACAGAAACACTGCTTCATTATCTATGCCCCATTCAGTTAATGATACCTGCTGCTTCAATGCTAGGCTCAAGTTTTAGCAGAGTTTCCTTATTTTTCCTCCAGACAGCATTTGATGACTGTTAGAATAATTATGTATATATTATCACACAACTTTTATGCTTAGGGGCCGTTGATATAAATTATTGTCAATTGTGCTGAAGTGGTATTTTTGTAATCCAAAAGATTGCCAGCCGTCTCTATCAGTGTCGTGTCCAGACTCGGCCTGCTGACTGCCAAGGCCGAACATCGGGTACCGGGACGCAGACAAAGCAGAGACGGGGCGATAGCACCAGCGTCAATACATTTGCATTTTTGTATAGTCATATTTTGTGTCTAACTGAAGTTGTCGAGATTACCCCCTTTCCTCAGCGACAGCTTCAGTGATGTAACAGGGACCTTCCAAATTAATAGAGGAAGCACGCGGGCCGGACTTTTAGAACGTAGTTTGGATCTGTAACTAGAATACAGCCCAAAACACGTGTCTCCTCATTGAGCCAAATTGAACTATGTCTCTGCATGATTCCTTGCTTCTCATCTGTTTAATAGATGTCGTCAGTGTTTGAACCTGACAATGACCTCAAACAACAAAGCTATGGATTGATTCACACGGGTTTTCGCCTCTTGAAAGGTACTGGAAAAAAATTGAAAATTTATCTTGAAAATCCTTAAAAAAGTGCTTGAATTTGGCCATGGAAAAGGTGTACGAACCCTGCGCTGGGGAAAAAGGCATGGATTAGTCTTTCCAAGTCTGGTTTGGACATTATTCCTCTGATTGTGGAAATTTTTAGGTATTAAAAAGCTGCTGATGTTATTGACTTAATAATGGCTACTGTCTCTGCTTCTTGGAGCTCCAGATCTGTCATGATCCGTGGTCCGGATCATGTTTTGTGTTTTCTGTTAGTGTTGGACTCATTTCGTTCCTGTTTGTGCACCTTCTGAGTTGTTACCATGGCTATGTATTATTTTCACTTGCCTCTTGTGTTCGGGACGCTCACCTGTTGCTAATCAAGAGACATTATTTAAGCCTGCCTTTGCCAGTCAGTCGGCCTGGCTTCTTTGTTTGCTTCACGCTACTGTTACGTAAGTTTTGCTTGCCTCCTAGCCCATGCTAAGTACTTAGCTTCAAGTGCGATCGGCGCCTTGTCCCGTCGGGTTGTTTTCTGTTTTTTTGTACCTCTTTGAGTTTTTCAAGATTAAATCGTGTTCCTACCTGCAAGTCCTGTCCGGAGTCGTCCGTTTGCATCCCGGGAGAACGCACCGCGCAGTAAGCTGCTACCAAACCGTAACAAGACCAACATAAATCAACAATATGGTGTGAAAAAGAACAACAAAGTACACTAAAGCGAACCGAAACTGTGCTAAGATCTAAACTGTGGATCTTATGAACTGTTCCAACCCTAAAGGGTATTCATAACATGACAAGCTACCCCGCTGCATGGAATACTAACATACTGCCTATCTGCTTGCTTGTGCATCCGCCATTTCCTATCCTTGGTCCCACCTCGTCTCGTTAGCCACCCCTCCTGTTTGTGTTTTATCCAACAGATCCGTTCTCTGATGATTGGCTTTGATTTTGTTCATTAGTTCCTCTGCTTCTGTTCATTTCTCATTTGGCTTATTTGTTCTGTGACCTTGTCTCTTTGTGTCCTTATTTTGTCCTTCCCTGCCTTCGGAGCGGGTGTTCTTTGTAGACTTGTCAATACATTCGACGTGTTCCCAAGTGTATTTCAATACTTTTTCATCCATCCATCCATCCATCCATCCATCCATCCATCCATCCATCTTCTTCCGCTTATCCCAAAGTGGCAGACTTTCCTCTCCCAAGCCACTTCGTCCAGCTCTTCCCTGGGGATCCCGAGGCGTTCCCAGGCCAACCGGGAGACATAGTCTTCCCAATGTGTCCTGGGTCTTCCCCGTGGCCTCCTACCGGTCGGACGTGCCCTAAACACCTCCCTAGGGAGGCGTTCGGGTGGCATCCTGACCAGATGCCCGAACCACCTCATCTGGCTCCTCTCGATGTGGAGGAGCAGCGGCTTTACTTTGAGCTCCTCCCGGATGACAGAGCTTCTCACCCTATCTCTAAGGGAGAGCCCCTCCACCCGGCGGAGGAAACTCATTTCAGCCGTGATCTTGTCCTTTCGGTCATAACCCAAAGCTCATGACCATAGGTGAGGATGGGAACGGAGATCAACCGGTAAATTGAGAGCTTTGCCTTCCGGCTCAGCTCCTTCTTCACCACAACGGATCGATACAGCGTCCGCATTACTGAAGACGCCGCACCGATCCGCCTGTCGATTTCACGATCCACTCTTCCCTCACTAGTGAACAAGACTTCGAGGTACTTGAACTCCTCCACTTGGGGCAGGGTCTCCTCCCCAACCCGGAGATGGCACTCCACCCTTTTCCGGGTGGAGTGCCATTGGAATATATTTTTCCTACTTTTCAAAATAAAGGGGACCACAATAAATATAATTATTGGCTTCATTTTAACAGACACTGTTTTGAAACCTTAAACATTCGTTTGTTATTGCAATTAAAGAACATTTTTGTCATGAAATAAAATAGTAAACATACCAGGCAACTTCTTTTTTAGTAGTAAGTAAGCAAACAAAGGCTCCTAATTTGTCATATGCAGTAACATATTGTGTCATTTCTCATTCTATTATTTTGTCAACATTATGAGGGACAAGTGGTAAAAATGTATTTATTCATTTACTGTTGATTTCTGCTTACCGGTACCTTCTGTTTTAACATGTCCTATCTGAACCTGTGTTAAAATGTAATAATCACTTATTCTTCTGTTGTTTGGATACTTTACATTAGTTTTGGGTGATACCACAAATTTTTGTATGGATCCAACCAATACCAAGTAGTTACAGGGTCATACCTTGGTCACAATTAAAGATTAATGAAGATCAATAAAAAAATATTGATGTAATCATTGTAGTAACGACTATATACAGCTCTTGTACTTGGTATCATTACAGTCAATCCCATTTGTTTACATTCAGGAGTGCTAGCTTGCTGTTGGCAGTTAGCTATAGTGTCCTCCTACCGCATGTTTAGCTATTCCTCGTCCTGCGGTACTGCATCAATAAACGACATCAGTGTGTAAAGGATATCACCACATGAGCTCAGGAACACTTCAGAAAACCAGTCAGTAACTACAGTTTGTCGCTACATTTGTAAGTGCAAGTTAAAACTCTACTATGCAAAGCCAAAGCAATTTATCAACAACACCCAGAAACGCCGCCGGTTTCGCTAGGCCCGAGCTCATCTAAGATGGACTGATACAAAGTGGAAAAGTGTTCTGCGGTCTGACGAGTCCACATTTCAAATTGATTTTGGAAACTGTGGACGTCCGGATTGTTATAGGCGCAAAGTTAAAAAGCCAGCATCTGTGATGGTATGGGGGGGAATTAGTGCCCAAAGCATGGGTAACTTACACATCTGTGAAGGCACCATTAATGCTGAAAGGTACATACAGGTTTTGGAACAACATATGTTGCCATCCAAGCAACATTATCATGGACGCCCCTGCTTATTTCAGCAAGACAATGCCAAGCCACGTGTTACAACAGCGTGGCTTCGTAGTAAAAGAGTGCAGGTACTAGACTGGCCTGCCTGTAGTCCGGACCTGTCTCCCATTGAAAATGTGTGGCTCATTATGAAGCCTAAAATACCACAACGGAGACCCCTGGACTGTTGAACAACTTAAGCTGTACCTCAAGCAAGAATGGGAAAGAATTCCACCAAAAATTGGTCTCCTCAGTTCCCAAACGTTTACTGAGTGTTGTTAAAACGAAAGGCCATGTAACACAGTGGTAAAAATTCCCTTTTCCCAACTTTTTTTGCAATGTGTTGCTGCCATTAAATTAATGAGTTTCTCAATTCGAACATTAAATATCTTGTCTTTGCAGTCTATTCAATTGAATATAAGTGGAAAAAGATTTGCAAAAATCATTGTATTCTGCTTTTATTTGCGAATTACACAAAGTGCCAACTTCACTGGTTTTGGGTTTTGTACGTCCGGTCTCCACCTTCTGTCTCCACAATGTTTGCGCTTGTCGGTGCTCTGTGTGTGTGTTGACTCACACGGGCCATCGGCTCTTAATACCAGCAATGTCACTGCCATCATGTCCATGAAAAAAAAAAAAGTACCGGTATTTTTCAAAGCCAGTATAGTACATTTTTTAATTCATTAGTAGTAGATAGATAGATTGTACTTTATTGATTCCTTCAGGAGAGAGAGAGGAGAGTTCCCTCGGGAAAATTAAAATTCCATCAGCAGTGTACAGGGTTGAGATCGAATTTAAAAAGGAGAAAGTAGGGATGTCCGATAATGGCTTTTTGCCGATATCCGATATTCCGATATTGTCCAACTCTTTAATTACCGATACCGATATCAACCGATTGTCATGACTTGGTCCTGGGTGTTTGCTTTTCCGGGAAGCAACGGAAAGTTGGCTCGGGCGAGACGGTATTGAAGGTACATTTTTATTTAAACACTATAAATACAAAACAAGGAAGTAAACAAAAGGCGCGCACAATGGCGGAGAACAAACTATGAAACCAAACACTTGCACAAAGGCAAAAACTATGAACAACAAAAAACACTAACTGTGGCAATAATAAACAAAACTTACTTGGCATGGACAAAAAGGAGCAGCGTGAACGATGGACATGAAAAAAGAGTCAGAAATGTGCAGAGCATAAATGTGGGGATGTCACCAGCCAGACAAACTGAAAAACAATGAACTTAAATACTACAGACATGATTAACGAAAACAGGTGCGTGACTCAAAACGTGGAACAGGTGCGTGACGTGACAGGTGAAAACTAATGGGTTGCTATGGTGACAAACAAGACTGCACAATGAGTCCAAACGTGGAACAGGTGAAACTAATGGGTAATCATGGAAACAAGACAAGGGAGTGAAAAGCCAGAAACTAAAAAGTCCAATAACTAAACAAAACATGACTAAGACAAAACATGATTACACAGACATGACATGGATATATACAGTCGTGGAATTAACACATTATTATGCCTAATTTGGACAACCAGGTATGGTGAAGATAAGGTACTTTTTATAAAAATTTAATAAAATAAAATAAGATAAATAAATTAAAAACATTTTCTTGAATAAAAAAGAAAGTAAAACAATATAAAAACAGTTACATTGAAACTAGTAACTAATGAAAATGAGTCAAATTAACTGTTAAAGGTTAGTACTATTAGTGGACCAGCAGCACGCACAATCATGTGTGCTTACGGACTGTATCCCTTGCAGACTGTATTGATATATATTGATATATAATGTAGGAACCAGAATATTAATAACAGAAAGAAACAACCCTTTTGTGTGAATGAGTGTGAATGGGGGAGGACGTTTTTTTGGGGGTTGGTGCACTAATTGTAAGTGTATCTTGTGTTTTTTTATGTTGATTTAAAAAAAATAAAAATAAAATAAAAAAAATAACTATACCGATAATAATAAAAACCGATACCGATAATTTCCGATATTACTTTTTAACAAATTTATCGGTCGACAATATCGGCAAGCCGATATTATCGGACATCTCTAGGAGAAAGTAAATAATGGGGGTATAAAGTCCCCCATTATAATCATAATGGGGGACTTTAATATCCATATGAATACCCCATCGGACCCTCAGTGCGTGGCGCTCCAGACTATAATTGATAGCTGTGGTCTTACACAAATAATAAACGAACCTACGCATCGCAACGGTAATATGATAGATCTAGTGCTGGTCAGGGGTGTCACCACCTCCAAAGTTATGGTACTCCCGTATACTAAAGTAATGTCCGATCATTACCTTATAAAATTCAAAGTTCTGACTCATTGTCAACAAACTAATAATAATAATAACTGCTATAGCAGCCGCAACATTAATGCTGCCACAACGATGACTCTTGCTGACCTACTGCCTTCGGTAATGGCACCATTACTGTCATGACTTGGTCTTGGGTGTTAGCTTTTCCGGGATGCAACGGAAAGTTGGCTCGGGCGAGACGAGAATGTGAGTACATTTTTTATTTAAAGACTATAAATACAAAACAAGGAAGTAAACAAAAGGCGCGCACAATGGCGGAGAACAAACTATGAAACCAAACACTTGCACAAAGGCAAAAACTATGAACAACAAAAAACACTAACTGTGGCAATAATAAACAAAACTTACTTGGAATGGACAAAAACGGCATGAAAAAGCGCAGCAAGGGTCATAAGTGTGTGGAGAGTATAAATGCGGGGATGTCGTCAGAACGACAAACTGAAAACAATGAACTTAAATACTATAGACATGATTAACGAAAACAGGTGCGTGACTCAAAACGTGAAACAGGTGCGTGACGTGACAGGTGAAAACTAATGGTTGCTATGGTGACAAACAAGAGTGCACAATGAGTCCAAACGTGGAACAGGTGAAACTAATGGGGTGATCATGGAAACAAGACAAGGGAGTGAAAAGCCAGAAACTAAAGAGTCCTATAACTAAACAAAACAAAACATGACATGACTAAAACAACACATGATTACACAGACATGACAATTCCCAAATTATGTCGGCTCTATTGATAAAGTTGATTTCAAAGCGACAACTATTATGTTGGATCCACTATGGACTGGACTCTCACAATATTATATCAGACCCACTCGACATCCATTGCATTCGGTCTCCCCTAGAGGGCGGGGGTTACCCACATATGCGGTCCTCTCCAAGGTTTCTCATAGTCATTCACATCGACGTCCCACTGGGGTGAGTTTTTCCTTGCCCTTGTGTGGGCTCTGTACCGAGGATGTCGTTGTGGCTTGTGCAGCCCTTTGAGACACTTGTGATTTAGGGCTATATAAATAAACATTGATTGATTGATTGATAATGTAGGAACCAGAATATTAATAACAGAAAGAAACAACCCTTTTGTGTGAATGAGTGTAAATGGGGGAGGAAGGTTTTTTTGGGTTGGTGCACTAATTGTAAGAGTATCTTGTGTTTTTTATGTTGATTTAAAAAAAAAAAAAAATTAAAAAAACTATACCGATAATAATAAAAACCGATACCGATAATTTCCGATATTACTTTTTAACAAATGCATCGGTCGATATTATCGGACATCTCTAGGAGAAAGTAAATAATGGGAGTATAAATGGAAACAAAATAGAAAAATATTACAATAAGAATAAAAATAAAAAGCAACAATGACAATAAAAATATGTTCAGACATGCAAAAATAAGTGTGAGGGGGCAAAAAAATCAATGGCCGACATGTTTCCATCTCATCCCCTTCAACATTGTGTGCTTTTGAGTCGATAGGAAATGCAAACCTCGCGGCCTATTGACACGAGCCAGATCACGCATTGTTAAACACGCACGTCCGACGCGGTTAAACGTCTTTATTCCGGTCCCCGCCACGCCGTTGCAACAAACGACAAAAAAAACAAAAAACACTGCGCTCCCGGCTGATGCCCGCCAACAGACGACGTGGCGTTAATGGCTTTGTGAGTGCTGCTTTTAATTTCCCATGTGAAGGCGGGGGGAGAGGCGCCCCTGACCCCGGCGTGCGTCCGACGGCCCTTCTCCAGCTCGACGGAGAAAAACGGCCTTATTAGCCCAGTTCATTAAAATCATTAATAGTCATGAAATGAGAGGCACCAGAGTCCAAAAGGCTTAATGCTTCATCCATATTAATTAGACGCCCACAAATGTGAAGTGAGGGAAACCACTGCCCGAGCTTTTGGCGCTCACACACACACACACGCACACACACACACACACACACACACACACACACACATATGCACACTACCTGCCCACTGTGGCGTGACCTCCTCGCACCCCCCCCACTCCCTCGACTGTCACCGCGACTAGCCTCCTGTTACCGCTCCCGATTAAATTCCCTTTTAATTAAAACCGATCACATTAAGAAACTGATGTGCTTAATTAAGCGGACTCGGGTGGAAGCGCCTTCCTGTACATCTGACGCCTGCAATGTAAAACACTTCCCGTGGCAAGAAGGGGCACTATTGCATGGGGGGGGGTTTGCGGCATGTAATCATCCCAGCAGTCCTTCACCCTGCATGGCGCCCCTTCCCCCTCTGCAGACCACCTCATTTCCCTTTATATGCACAGCACATATATTCTGTTTGAACTTGTTTGGTGATCATCTGCTCAGAGGGACAACACCGATGCAATTTTCATAGGCTCTTTAGTAGCATCTAGCGGTGACTATAGAGTACTACAGGTTTGGGCTTGGCAAACCACTGCACAGAAATCACAGCTTGTGTTAAGAATTCCATCCATCCATCCATTTTTCTACCGCTTGTCCCTTTCGGGGCGGCGGGGGGGGAATGCTGCATTCGGGCGGAAGGCGGGGTACACCCTGGACAAGTCGCCACCTCATCACAGGGCCAACACTGATAGATAGACAACATTCACTCTCAATCAATTTATAATTTTCAAAAGTCGATTGAAATATATATATTTTTTTGTTTGTTTTTGTTAGAATTCATCCATCCATCCATCCATCTTCTTCCGCTTATCCGGGGTCGGGTCGCGGGGGCAGCAGCCTAAGCAGGGAAACCCAGACTTCCCTCTCCCCAGCCACTTCGTCCAGCTCCTCCCGGGGGATCCCGAGGCGTTCCCAGGCCAGCCAGGTGACATAGTCTTCCCAACGTGTCCTGGGTCTTCCCCGTGGCCTCCTACCGGTCGGACGTGCCCTAAACACCTCCCTAGGGTGGTTCGGGCATCCTGACCAGATGCCCGAACCACCTCATCTGGCTCCTTTCCAAGTGGAGGAGCAGCAGCTTTACTTTGAGCTCCTCCCGGATGACAGAGCTTCTCACCCTATCTCTAAGGGAGAGCCCCGCCACCCGGTGGAGGAAACTCATTTCGGCCGCTTGTACCCGT
Source organism: Nerophis lumbriciformis (assembly GCF_033978685.3). Lineage (NCBI taxonomy): Eukaryota > Metazoa > Chordata > Actinopteri > Syngnathiformes > Syngnathidae > Nerophis > Nerophis lumbriciformis. The sequence goes on along the minus strand of NC_084562.2, from coordinate 17,345,367 downwards.
GATCTTGTCCTTTCGGTCATGACCCAAAGCTCATGACCATAGGTGAGGATTAGGGATGTCCGATAATGTCTTTTTGCCCATATCCGATATTCCGATATTGTCCAACCTTTTAATTACCGATATGGATATCAACCGATACGGATATCAACCGATATATGCAGTCGTGGAATTAACACATTATTATGCCTAATTTGGACAACCAGGTATGGTGAAGATAAGGTACTTTAAAAAGAAAATTAATAAAATAAAATAAGATAAATAAATTAAAAACATTTTCTTGAATAAAAAAGAAAGTAAAACAATATATTAAAACAGTTACATAGAAACTAGTAATTAGTGAAAATGAGTAAAATTAACTGAGTGTTGTTAAAAGGAAAGGCCATGTAACACAGTGGTAAAAATTCCCTTGTGCCAACTTTTTTTGCAATGTGTTGCTGCCATTAAATTAATGAGTTAATGATTACGTTTCTCAATTCAAACATTAAATATCTTGTCTTTGTAGTCTATTCAATTGAATATAAGTGGAAAAGGATCTGCAAAAATCATTGCATTCTGTTTTTATTTGCGAATTACACAAGGTGCCAACTTCACCAGTTTTGGGTTTTGTACGTCCGGTCTCCCCCTTCTGTCTCCACAGTGTTTGCGCTTGTCGGTGCTCTGTGTGTGTGTTGACTCACACGGGCCATCGGCTCTTATTACCAGCAATGTCACTGCCATCATGTCCATGAAAAAAAAAAAAAAAAGTACCGGTATTTTTCAAAGCCAGTATAGTACATTTTTTAATTCATTAGTAGTAGATAAATAGGTAGTACTTTATTGATTCCTTCAGGAGAGAGAGAGGAGAGTTCCCTCAGGAAAATTAAAATTCCATCAGCAGTGTACAGGGTTGAGATCGAATTTGAAAAGGAGAAAGTAGGGATGTCCGATAATGGCTTTTTGCCGATATCCGATATTCCGATATTGTCCAACTCTTTAATTACCGATATCAACCGATATATACAGTCGTGGAATTAACACATTATTATGCCTAATTTGGACAACCATGTATGGTGAAGATAAGATACTTTTTATAAAAAATTAATAAAATAAAATAAGATAAATAAATTAAAAACAATTTCTTGAATAAAAAAGAAAGTAAAACAATATATTAAAACAGTTACATAGAAACTAGTAATTAATGAAAATGAGTAAAATTAACTGTTAAAGGTTAGTACTATTAGTGGACCAGCAGCACGCACAATCATGTGTGCTTACGGACTGTATCCCTTGCAGACTGTATTGATATATATTGATATATAATGTAGGAACCAGAATATTAATAACAGAAAGAAACAACCCTTTTGTGTGAATGAGTGTGAATGGGGGAGGGAAGTTTTTTGGGTTGGTGCACTAATTGTAAGTGTATCTTGTGTTTTTCATGTTGATTTAATAAAAAAAAAATAAAAGTAATAAAAAATAAAAATAAAAAAAACGATACCGATAATAAAAAAAACGATACCGATAATTTCCAATATTACATTTTAACACATTTATCGGCATCTCTAGTGAGGATGGGAGCATAGATTGATAGGTTAATTGAGAGCTTTGCCTTCCGGCTCAGCTCCTTCTTCACCACAACGGATTGATACAGCGTCCGCATTACTGAAGACGCCGCACCGATCCGCCTGTCGATCTCACGATCCACTCTTCCCTCACTCGTGAACAAGACTCCCAGGTACTTGAACTCCTCCCCTTGGGGCAAGATCTCCTCCCCATCCAGGAGTTGGCACTCCACCCTTTTCTGGGCGAGAACCATGGACGTTAAGGTTTTTTAAGCGCAAAAAGTATGACTAAAGTGGTGAAGCTGTATTTTCATTTGCACTTAAATTTTATTCACAGTTTTTTTACAAACACATTTATATTACTGCTAATTTTATTAATTTATTTGAAATGTATTAATTTTAGCACTGCATAAGTGTATGTAAATAACAGTTTTTATGAGTCCCTTGGTGCAGCATATTTGATTAGTACTAATTTTTATAATCAGCCTGACCTAAGCCTTGATAATAATCTTTGTGATTCACACGTTTTCATATTATTTGACATGGTTGTACACTGTAAGTAGGTGAGATGTAATTATTGAATATGATTAAAATTAAGAATAAAATTAATTATAGTAATTCAGTATTAATATTTGAGTGGGCCCCGGCTCCGTCTATAAAAAGTTGGGCCCCGGGGTCAAAAAGGTCAAAAACCTCTGCTGTTTAATAGAGTAGTACGCACTTCCGTTTTTTAACCAGTAATCCATTCCAAAATTCTGGCAAATACCCAATTGTACGCACCCTAAAAAAACATTGCATATAAGAAATCATTTAAATCCAATTAATTTGTCCCAAAAATATTAACGTAAAGAGATTGTAGAGATAATAATTATAGTTTTACTTACAGAAATAAATTACGTGCACCGCTGCTTTTTACAGTGCATTACTGTAAATGGGAAAACTGTACTACAGTACTTCTTTTTTTACAGCAAAATTCTGGCGAACAAGCTGCCATTTTTTACCGTAAAATCTATAGTCGTGGTTTGTACGGTGCATTACTGTAAAACTGTTATTTTTACAGTAAAATTCTGGTGACTGACCTGCCAGGTTTTTATACCGTAAAATCTCTGTTCATACAGTGCATTATTGTAAAAATGGAAAAACAATAATACACCAAATTACTGTAAATTGAAAAAACTTTTTTTTTTTGAATAAAAATCAACGGCTGTTGCCATTTTTTATTTTTTATGGTAAAATCTACTGTCAATGTTTTACAATGCATTACTGTAAAATGGAAAAAGAGTACCGCTGTTATTTTTACGGTAGAATTCTGCCAACTGAGCTGCCAGTTTTTTATTGTAAAATCTACGATCATTTTATTTACAGTGCATTACTGTAAATGGGAAATCTGTACTGCAATACTTCTATTTTTACGGTAAAAATTCTGGTAACTTAGCTTCCAGTTTTTTATTGTAAAATCTACGATCATTGTCTTTACAGTGCATTACTGTAAATGGGAAAACTGTACTGCAATACTTTTTTTACAGCAAAATTCTGGCGAACAAGCTGCCACTTTTTTTACCGTAAAACCTAGAGTCGTGGTTTATACGGTGCATTACTGTAAAAATATTATTTTTACAGTCAAATTCTGGCGACTGACCTGCCAGGTTTTTATACCGTAAAATCTCTGTTCTTACAGTGCATTATTGTGAAAATGGAAAAACAGTAATACACCAAATTACTGTAAATTGTAAAACTTTTTTCTTTTTTTTTTTTTTTTTGCATAAAAATCAACGGCTGTTGCCATTTTTTATTTTTAATGGTAAAATCTACTGTCAAAGTTCTTACAATGCATTACTGTAAAATGGAAAAAGGGTACCGCTGTTATTTTTACAGTAGAATTCCGCCAACTGAGCTGCCAGTTTTTTACTGTAAAATCTACGATCATTTTATTCACAGTGCATTACTGTAAATGGGAAATCTGTACTGCAATACTTCTATTTTTACGGTAAAAATTCTGGTAACTTAGCTTCCATTTTTTTATTGTAAAATCTACGATCATTTTCTTTGCAGTGCATTACTGTAAATGGGAAAACTGTACTACTTCTTTTTTTACAGCAAAATTCTGTCGAATAAGCTGCCATTTTTTACCGTAAAATCTATAGTCGTGGTTTTTACGGTGCATTACTGTAAAACTATTGTTTTTACAGTAAAACTCTGGCGACTGACCTGCCAGGTTTTTATACCGTAAAAAATTCTCTTCATACAGTGCATTATTTAAAAAATGGAAAAACAGTAACGCACCAAAATTACTGTAAATTGAAAAACATATGTTTTGTATTTTTTTTGCATAAAAATCAACGACTGTTGCCATTTTTTGTTTTTAATCATCAAATCTACTGTTGTGGTTTTTACAATGCATTACTGTAAAATGGAAAAACGGTACCACTGCCTGTCCGGCATCCTCCCCCACCATCGCAGCCAACTGGTGATCGGTAGAAAGCTCCGCCCCTCTCTTCACCCGAGTGTCCAAAACATGAGGCCGCAAATCCGATGACACAACTACAAAGTCGATCATGGAACTGCGGCCTAGGGTGTCCTGGTGCCAAGTGCACATATGGACACCCTTATGTTTGAACATGGTGTTTGTTATCGACAATCTGTGACGAGCACAAAAGTCCAATAACAGAACACCACTCGGGTTCAGATCCGGGCGGCCATGCCTCCCAATCACACCTCTCCAGGTTTCACTGTCGCTGCCAACATGAGCGTTGAAGTCCCCCAGTAGAACGAGGGAATCACCCGGGGGAGCACTCTCCAGTACTCCCTCGAGTGAATCCAAAAAGGGTGGGTACTCTGAGCTGCTGTTTGGCGCGTAAACGCAAACAACAGTCAGGACCCGTCCCCCCACCCGAAGGCAGAGGGAAGCTACCCTCTCGTCTACCGGGTTGAACTCCAACGTGCAGGCTTTGAGCCGAGGGGCAACAAGAATTGCCACCCCAGCCCGTCGCCTCTCACTGCCGGCAACGCCAGAGTGGAAGAGAGTCCAGCCCCTCTCAAGAGAAGTGGTTCCAGAGCCCTTGCTGTGCGTCGAAGTGAGTCCGACTATATCTAGCCGGAACTTCTCCACCTCACGCACTAGCTCAGGCTCCTTCCCCCCCAGCGAAGTGACGTTCCACGTCCCAAGAGCCAGCTTATGTAGCCGAGGATCGGACCGCCAAGTGCCCTGCCGTCGGCTTCCGCCCAGCTCACACTGCACCCGACCTCTATGGCCCCTGCTATGGGTGGTGAGCCCATTGGAGGGGGGACCCACGTTGCCTCTTCGGGCTGTGCCCGGCCGGGCCCCATGGGGACAGGCCCGGGCACCAGGCGCTCGCCATCGTGCCCCACCTCCGGGCCTGGCTCCAGAGGGGGGCCCCGGTGACCCGCGTCCGGGCGAGGGAAATCTGGGTCCTTGGTTTGTGTTCTTCATCGAGGTCTTCGATGCCGGACAGACCTGGCAGGCCCAAACGCATTGTGAGGGTTTGCTGGGAACGCCTGGCAGAGTCTCCTGTCAGAGAGAGTTTCAATTCCCACCTCCGGAAGAACTTTGAACATGTCACGAGGGAGGTGCAGGACATTGAGTCCGAGTGGACAATGTTCCGTACCTCTATTGTCGAGGCGGCCGATTGGAGCTGTGGCCGCAAGGTAGTTGGTGCCTGTCGTGGCGGTAATCCTAGAACCCGTTGGGGGACGCCGGCGGTGAGGGATGCCGTCAGGCTGAAGAAGGAGTCCTGTCGGGTTCTTTTGGCTAATGGGACTCCTGAGGCAGCAGACAGGTACCGACAGGCCAAGCGGTGTGCGGCTTCAGCGGTCGCGGAGGCAAAAACTCGGACATGGGAGGAGTTCGGGGAGGCCTTGGAAAAAGACTTCCGGACGGCTTCGAAGCAATTCTGGACCACCATCCGCCGCCTCGGGAAGGGGAAGCAGTGCAGTGTCAACACCGTGTATGGTGGGGATGGTGCTCTGCTGACCTCGACTGCGGATGTTGTGGATCGGTGGAGGGAATACTTCGAAGACCTCCTCAATCCTACCAGCACGTCTTCCTATAAGGAAGCAGGGCCTGGGGAATCTGTGGTGGGCTCTCCTATTTCTGGGGCTGAGGTTGCCGAGGTAGTTAAAAAGCTCCTCGGTGGCAAGGCCCCGGGGGTGGATGAGATCCGCCCGGAGTTCCTTAAGGCTCTGGATGTTGTGGGGCTGTCTTGGTTGACAAGACTCTGCAACATCGCGTGGACATCGGGGGCGGTACCTCTGGATTGGCAGACCGGGGTGGTAGTTCCTCTCTTTAAGAAGGGGAACCGGAGGGTGTGTTCCAACTATCGTGGGATCACACTCCTCAGCCTTCCCGGTAAGGTCTATTCAGGTGTACTGGAGAGGAGGCTACGCCGGATAGTCGAACCTCGGATTCAGGAGGAACAGTGTGGTTTTCGTCCTGGTCGTGGAACTGTGGACCAGCTCTATACTCTCGGCAGGGTCCTTGAGGGTGCATGGGAGTTTGACCAACCAGTCTACATGTGCTTTGTGGACTTGGAGAAGGCATTCAACCGTGTACCCCTGGAAGTCCTGTGGGGAGTGCTCAGAGAGTATGGGGTAACGGACTGTCTTATTGTGGCAGTTCGCTCCCTGTATAATCAGTGTCAGAGCTTGGTCCGCATTGCCGGCAGTAAGTCGGACACGTTTCCAGTGAGGGTTGGACTCCGCCAAGGCTGCCCTTTGTCACCGATTCTGTTCATAACCTTTATGGACAGAATTTCTAGGCGCAGTCCGGGCGTTGATGGGATCTGGTTTGGTGGCTGCAGGATTAGGTCACTGCTATTTGCAGATGATGTGGTCCTGATGGCTTCCTCCGGCCAAGATCTTCAGCTCTCACTGGATCGGTTCGCAGCCGAGTGTGAAGCGACTGGGATGGGAATCAGCACCTCCAAGTCCGAGTCCATGGTTCTCTCCCGGAAAAGGGTGGAGTGCCATCTCCGGGTTGGGGAGGAGATCTTGCCCCAAGTGGAGGAGTTCAAGTACCTCGGAGTCTTGTTCACGAGTGGGGGAAGAGTGGATCGTGAGATCGACAGGCGGATCGGTGCGGCGTCTTCAGTAATGCGGACGCTGTATCGATCCGTTGTGGTGAAGAAAGAGCTGAGCCGGAAGGCAAAGCTCTCCATTTACCGGTCGATCTACGTTCCCATCCTCACCTATGGTCATGAGCTTTGGGTCATGACCGAAAGGACAAGATCACGGGTACAAGCGGCCGAAATGAGTTTCCTCCGAGTGGCGGGGCTCTCCCTTAGAGATAGGGTGAGAAGCTCTGTCATTCGGGGGGAGCTCAAAGTAAAGCCGCTGCTCCTCCACATCGAGAGGAGCCAGATGAGGTGGTTCGGACATCTGGTCAGGATGCCACCCGAACGCCTCCCTAGGAAGGTGTTTCGGGCACGTCCAACCGGTAGGAGGCCACGGGGAAGACCCAGGACACGCTGGGAAGACTATCTCTCCCGGCTGGCCTGGGAACGCCTCGGGATCCCCCGGGAGGAGCTGGACGAAGTGGCTGGGGAGAGGGAAGTCTGGGCTTCCCTGCTTAAGCTGCTGCCCCCGCGACCCGACCTCGGATAAGCGGAAGAAGATGGACAGATGGATGGATGGATGGTACCACTGCCAGTTTTTTACCGTAAAATCTACGATCATTTTATTTACAGTGCATTAGAATAGAATATAATAGAAAGTACTTTATTGATCCCTGGGGGAAATTCAGCACTACGGTGCATTACTGTAAAACTGTTATTTTTACAGTAAAATTCTGGCGACTGACCTGCCAGGTTTTTATACCGTAAAATCTTTGTTCATACAGTGCATTATTATAAAAATGGAAAAACAGTAATACACCAAATTACTCTAAATTTAACAACTTTTTTCTTTTTTTTTTTTTTTACATAAAAGTCAACGGCTATTGATCATTTTCTTTACAGTGCATTACTGTAAATGGGAAAACTGTACTACAGTACTTCGTTTTTTACAGCAAAATTATGGCGAATAAGGTGCCATTTTTTACTGTAAAATCTACTGTCGGGATTTTTCTGCTGCGTTACATGGAAAATGAAAAAATGTTGGTCCTTTTTTTTTTATGGCAACTGAGCTGCCATTTTTTTAACCATAAAATCTACTAACTTTATTCACAGTGTACAGTGGAATGTCATTGGATGCAAAGTTGCCATAACAACATTTGCTGATTTTGTACCTTATCAGGCAAGATGAGGGGGTCTATTTTGTGCGTCTTTAATTCAATAAGAGGTAAAGACAGACGGACACATGTACAGTGTATACAGCAAAAGGGGTGCTTAGGTGCAGTAAGAGAGCTATTATTTGTGAAGTGTAATCTATTTGGGATAAGTGAGTTGGTAGGAAATGTTTGAATTGTGTCCTTCTTTGTCTTTCCCGGAGCGCACTTGTGTTTGTGTTCCTCCCTGGACGTGTATGTCCACCAAGGGCGTCATTTATCCAGCCGCCTGGAGGCATAAAAACAACCCCGCTGCCAGCCTTGATGGTTCCTCCTGCTGTACCTGTGTGGATTGGGGTCAAAGGTCAGCAGTCACAGGCAATCAGGAGTAAATGGAGCTGGTGTAACTCTAAGAAAAGAGCTTTAGAACAAATCCAAGGCCGTGGTCTGGTGTGTGTGTGATCGCAATACTCCTATTTCACTCAGCCTTCGCCACTCTAACAGGATTTATTCTTGTTTATTTCCAAACGTCCGACCTTGCTGACGGTCCCGAGTTCTCCTCGATGTGTCTCCAAAAAGCACACATTCGTTTTAAAGGTGTGACCAGTCGGCGTGCTCGATCCTCAGTCCTCAGTCCCTTCGTAGTTTAGTGCAGGAGGGTGCAGACTTTCACTCCTCAGAGCTGCACACTGCACAATCTATTTCATATTTTTTATCTTCAAAGCCAATATAATATATCATTTTTTTCAACTTTTAGGGCTCCCCTCAAGTTTGGTCCCAGGATCACCTGTTTGCTCTTTTTTTAAAACTTTTCATCTTTTTTTTTTGTAATAGTCATTTTAGAATGAGCCGCAAGTCGTTAAAAAATTTGCCTCGGGCCCCACTTTGGATTAATTATTATTTTTAATTTTTTATGTCCTTTTTGTTAAAAATAAACTCTTTAAGGGAAAAAACAGAAAATATGCAACATTTTCCCAAAACATATTTTTCAAAGTGAACCATTTGATGTAGAGTAGTTTGAGCCTTAAAGGGGAACATTATCACAATTTCAGAAGGGTTGAAACCATTAAAAATCAGTTCCCAGTGGCTTATTTTATTTTTCGACGTTTTTTTCTAAAATTTACCCATCACGCGATATCTCTAAAAAAAGCTTCGAAGTGCCTGATTTTAACCATCGTTATATACACCCGTCCATTTTCCTGTGACGTCACACAGTGATGCCAATACAAACAAACATGGTGGATAGAACAGCAAGCTATAGCGACATTAGCCTGGATTCAGACTCGGATTTCAGCGGCTTAAGCGATTCAACAGATTACGCATGTATTGAAACGGATGGTTGTAGTGTGGAGGCAGGTAGCGAAAACGAAATTGAAGAAGAAACTGAAGCTATTGAGCCATATCGGTTTGAACCGTATGCAAGCGAAACCGACGAAAACGACACGACAGCCAGCGACACGGGAGAAAGCGAGGACGAATTCGGCGATCGCCTTCTAACCAACGATTGGTATGTGTTTGTTTGGCATTAAAGGAAACTAACAACTATGAACTAGGTTTACAGCATATGAAATACATTTGGCAACAACATGCACTTTGAGAGTGCAGACAGCCCAATTCAGGCGCGCTAAGAACATATATTTTTCCACGATTTCATCACTCAGGTTAACCATACCTAAATAGACTGCATTACACAAGACTACCCGAATGTACAAACCCCGTTTCCATATGAGTTGGGAAATTGTGTTAGATGTAAATATAAATGGAATATAATGATTTGCAAATCATTTTCAACCCATATTCAGTTGAATATGCTACAAAGACAACATATTTGATGTTCAAACTGATAAAAAAAAATTTTTTTGCAAATAATCATTAACTTTAGAATTTGATGCCAGCAACACGTGACAAAGAAGTTGGGAAAGGTGTCAATAAATACTGATAAAGTTGAGGAATGCTCATCAAACACTTATTTGGAACATCCCTACAGGTGAACAGGCTAATTGGGAACAGGTGGGTGCCATGATTGGGTATAAAAGTAGATTCTATGAATTCGCAAACAAGGATGGGGCGAGGGTCACCACTTTGTCAACAAATGCGTGAGCAAATTGTTGAACAGTTTAAGAAAAACCTTTCTCAACCAGCTATTGCAAGGAATTTAGGGATTTCACCATCTACGGTCCGTAATATCTTCAATGGGTTCAGAAAATCTGGAGAAATCACTGCACGTAAGCAGCTAAGCCCGTGACCTTCCATCACTCAGGCTGTACTGCATCAACAAGCGACATCAGTGTGTAAAGGATATCACCACATGGGCTCAGGAACACTTCAGAAATCCACTGTCAGTAACTACAGTTTGTCGCTACCTCTGTAAGTGCAAGTTAAAACTCTCCTATGCAAGGCGAAAGCTATTTATCAACAACACCCAGAAACGCCGTCGGCTTCGCTGGGCCTGAGCTCATCTAAGATGGACTGATACAAAGTGGAAAAGTGTTCTGTGGTCTGACGAGTCCACATTTCAAATTGTTTTTCGAAACTGTGGACGTCGTGTCCTCCGGACCAAAGAGGAAAAGAACCATCCGGATTGTTCTAGGCGCAAAGTGTAAAAGCCAGCATCTGTGATGGTATGGGAGTGTATTAGTGCCCAAGACATGGGTAACTTACACATCTGTGAAGGCACCATTAATGCTGAAAGGTACATACAGGTTTTGGAGCAACATATGTTGCTATCCAAGCAACGTTACCATGGACGCCCCTGCTTATTTCAGCAAGACAATGCCAAGCCACGTGTTACATCAACATGGCTTCATAGTAAAAGAGTGTGGGTACTAGACTGGCCTGCCTGTAGTCCAGACCTGTCTCCCATTGAAAATGTGTGGCGCATTATGAAGCCTAAAATAGTACAACGGAGACCCCCGGACTGTTGAACAACTTAAGCTGTACATCAAGCAAGAATGGGAAATAATTCCACCTGAGAAGCTTAAAAAATGTGTCTCCTCAGTTCCCAAATGTTTACTGACTGTTGTTAAAAGGAAAGGCCATGTAACACAGTGGTGAACATGCCCTTTCCCAACTACTTTGGCACGTGTTGCAGCCATGAAATTCTAAGTTAATTAATATTTGCAAAAAAAAAATAAAGTTTATGAGTTTGAACATCAAATATGTTGTCTTTGTAGTGCATTCAATTGAATATGGGTTGAAAAGGATTTGCAAATCATTGTATTCCGTTTATATTTACATCTAACACAATTTCCCAACTCATATGGAAACGGGGTTTGTACTCGAATGATTGAAAAAAATAAATGTTTTTAAGCTAAATTATTGGTAAACACAGTTTATGTATAATAATTTACGTAAAACCGCGAGTAATGAATAAAGTTTTCATCAATTAATATATTCTGTAGACATACCCTCATCCGCTCTCTTTTCCTGAAAGCTGATCCGTCCAGTTCTGGAGTTGATGTCAGCATCTGCTTTGAGTGTCGCAGGATATCCACACATTCTTGCCATCTCTGTCGTAGCATCGCTTCCGTCGGTAAAGTGTGCGGAACAAACGACTGACCATTTCGTCGGCTTTCCCCACAGCCTCGTATTTGTTCGTGTTGTTACACCCTCCGACAACACACCGACGAAAGTGAGAAAATGACGGATTGCTTCCCGATGTGACGTCACAACGTGACGTCATCGCTCCGAGAGCGAATAATAGAAAAACGTTTAATTCGCCAAAATTCACCCATTTAGAGTTCGGAAATCTTATTATTGAAAAACAAAACGCCAGGTAATATGTCTGCTAATAGGTGCCATTTTGCAGTCCTTATACACACACACCATAATAATACTCGTATGTTTAATGCGCCGACAATCCATCAAGCGGTGCGGCTTCATAGTTTACCGAAGTCCTACCAAAACATTTTGACAGATTTTTGAGCACCGTGTGTAATGTTCTATATTCTCAATGGAACACTTAACGTTTTGGTGTTGTTTACTGCCATCATATTGCAGTCTGCACGTATCTCTTATGTATGACTGCCATCTACTGGTCACACTTATCATTACACCATGTACCAAGTACAATTGCTTCGAGGTCAGTAAGCACAACCAGAATTATGCCGTACTTTAGGCATAATTCTATAAGGCGCACTGTCGATTTTTGAGAAAATGAAAGACTTTTAAGTGCGCCTTATAGTCTGAAAAATATGGTAATTGGAGCCTTCAATTGGTCAATAATTCATAACAACATTGCATTGGTTTTGTTTAACTATTATTTTGGAGCAAAGACAATTTAAAAAAAACTTTATTCATGCTTTGTTTTTTTAGAGCCAACATGCATACTTGCCAACCCTCCCGGATTTTCCGGGAGACTCCCAAAATTCAGAGGCTCTCCCGAAAACCTCCCGGGACAAATTTTCTCCCGAAAATCTCCCGAAATTCAATATAAACAGCGTACCTGCCCAATCACGTTATAACTGTAGAATGATCGAGGGCGAGTTCTTGGTTTCTTATGTGGGTTTATTGTTAGACAGTTTCATTAACGTCCTCCCAGCGCGGTAACAACACACAACAACAGCAGTCACATTTTTGTCTACCGTAAAGCAGTTCGTCTGCCGTAAACAGCAATGTTGTGACACTCTTAAACAGGACAATACTGCCATCTAGTGCATTTGATGAAAGCACTTTTGTGCGTGCCACACAGCAATGCATCATCAGAGAGGATGTTCAGCATGGTTAGAAAAATAGTGACAGAGAATAGAACAAGGATGGACAATTCAACCCTACTGAGTAGATGAGTGTTATGTGTGTGTATATGTGTAAATAAATGAACACTGAAATTCAAGTATTTATTTTATATATATATATATATATATATATATATATATAATAAAATAAATATATATTTATAGCTAGAATTCACAGAAAGTCAAGTATTTCTTTTATATATATATATATATATATATATATATATATATATATAATAAAATAAATATATATTTATAGCTAGAATTCACAGAAAGTCAAGTATTTCTTATATATATATATATATATATATATATATATATATATATAAAATACTTGACTTAGTATTTCGTCAAGTATTTCTTATATATATATATATATATATATATATATATATATATATATATATATATATATATATATATATATATATATATATATATATAATAAAATAAATATATATTTATAGCTAGAAGTCACTGAAAGTCAAGTATTTCTTATATATATATATATATGTATGTATATGTATGTATAAAATACTTGACTTAGTATTTCGTCAAGTATTTCTTATATATATATATATATATATATATATATATATATTTATATATATAATAATAACAATAATAAAATAAATATATATTTATAGCTAGAAGTCACTGAAAGTCAAGTATTTTTTATATGTATATATATGTATATATATATATATATATATATATATATATATATATATATATATATACTAAGTCAAGTATTTCATATATATATATATATATATATGAAATACTTGACTTACTTGATATATATATATATATATATGAAATACTTGACTTGGTGAATTCTAGCTGTAAATATACTCCTCCACTCTTAACCACGCCCCCCGCCCCCACCTCCCGAAATCGGAGGTCTCAAGGTTGGCAAGTATGCAACATGGCAACTCTTTCTTGTTACTTTTCACCGTTTTGCTCTTTAATTCCACTTTTTAGTGTATTTTTTTTCAACAGTATTTTTAGAACGTTTAAAAAAAAATTAGCTGCAAATGGCCCCGGGGACGCACTTTGGACCCATGGTGTCGTGTGTATCCCCCCCTTCCCTTGGTAAGCTTTAACGGCCTCATCCCATGTTCATCTGCAAGATAATCCCGCACTGTTTTACTGTCCCTTTGTCTCCTCAGCCGGGGTGATGGCAAGCATGCCGACATGTGGAAACGTCTCTGAGCCACGTTGGAAGCATTAGGCTCCATACATGAGATCTCTCTCTTACATCATCCAATTTAGCAGCTCTGTCAGAGAGAGGAAGCCTAACACATTTGCATAATGCGTCGTCTTCACTATGTTAATCCGCCTCGCACTCGGGACCGTTTTCGACATATCCCGCGTATACGTTGCGCCACGACTGTACGAGATTGCGGAGTCAAATGAGGCCCTCCAAAGCCCTCCACGACCATGCCGCAGGGCATCACGAGAAGGAGCAATAGAAACGCATTACCGCCCAAACCACATGGCTATCCTCCAGTGAGAGGTGTAAGTTACCGGGGAAATGGATGAAGGGGGGGCGATGAGGATGGTCCCCGATGCGGTTACCATTGACACGTGTGATCTCTTTAATTTTCCAGCTGGGTGAAAAATGGAAGAGGACTTGATTAAATTCAGCCTGGGTTGGATCCTGATGCAAGGTGGCACATGGCTGCAGTCTTTGGATGCCTTTCTACTCAGTTTAAATGTGTTTAAAGGCAAAAAACCCAAAACATTCCTTACACTGCAAGTGGGTTAGAGCTCATCAATCATTCAGTGCACTGTCATGCAGGGCCGGAGAGGGAAACATATCGAAAGTACAAGCATTTTTCTTCAACTCCATCACAAACAGTGAGACATCTGGGCGTCCTTCTCGACTCCAACTTTAGTTTTTATACCACATAACAAAATATACACCGTATTTTTCGGACTATAAGGCGCACTTAAAATCATACTTGCCAACCTTGAGACCTCCGATTTCGGGAGGTGGGGGCGTGGGGGGCGTGGTCGGGGGTGGGGCGGGGGGCGTGGTTGGGGGCGTGGTTAAGATATATATATATATAAGAAATACTTGACTTTCAGTGAATTCTAGCTATATATATATATATATTATTACATATATATATATATATATATATATATATATATATATATATATATATATATATATATATATATATATATATATATATATATATATGTATACATATATATATATATATATATATATATATATAAATAAATAAAAGAAATACTTGAATTTCAGTGTTCATTTATTTACACATTTACACACACATCATCAATCAATCAATCAATCAATGTTTATTTATATAGCCCTAAATCACAAGTGTCTCAAAGGGCTGCACAAGCCACAACGACATCCTCGGTATAGCCCACATAAGGGCAAGGAAAAACTCACCCCAGTGGGACGTCGATGTGAATGACTATGAGAAACCTTGGAGAGGACCGCATATGTGGGTAACCCCCCACCCCCTCTAGGGAGACCGAATGCAATGGATGTCGAGTGGGTCTAACATAATATTGTGAGAGTCCAGTCCATAGTGGATCCAGCATAACAGTAAGAGTCCAGTCCACAGTGGGGTCAGCAGGAAACCATCCCGAGCGGAGACGGGTCAGCAGCGCAGAGATGTTCCCAACCGATATACAGGCGAGCGGTCCACCCCGGGTCCCGACCCCGGACAGCCAGCACCCCATCCATGGCCACCGGATCTGTGTGTCTCCCCTTCCACAAGGGATAGGGGGGAGCAGAGGAGAAAAGAAAAGAAACGGCAGATCAACTGGTCTAAAAAAAGGGGGGCTATTCAAAGGCTAGAGTATACAAATGAGTTTTGAGATGGGACTTAAATGTTTCTACTGAGGTAGCATCTCTAACTGTTACCGGGAGGGCATTCCATAGTGCTGGAGCCCGAATAGAAAACGTTCTACAGCCCGCAGACTTTTTTTGGGCTCTGGGAATCACTAATAAGCCGGAGTTGAGCGTTGAATTGTCCATCCTTGTTCTATTCTCTGTCACTATTTCAGAACACACACATTATACAAATATACATTATAAAATCAATAAGAAAACAGGAGCTCTAATTTGGGAGTCTGAATTAGGATCAGAAGTTCCTATATAAACATTGCGCACTCACGTCGCCATTTTGTATTGATTACTGCAGCTGTGCACTGGATTCATTCACAAATACAAACTACAACTCACAAACACTTTAGAGTTAGGCTCCACCATCAGAATGTGTACTTAAACTTATAAAGATCACATGGATTTTATTCAGTGAGTTGATTCACCAAAACTAACCTGTTATACAGGAGGAAAAAGCACACAAGACGTTTCAGTTGTTCACAGACTGGTCGCGCTCATCAGAATGACAAGACACTTCCGGTCTGCAGGTGATAGCATTCAATTGGGAAGAAACGCCCTACTGCCCCCTACTGACCAATGTGAATACTGATAAATGTGTAATGACAGCTCCAAAAACGAATTCAAACCACAAAATAAAATAAATAAATCAACACAAAAATGTGACACATTATGGGTGGGTCACATATGCAT
The DNA here is from genome assembly GCF_033978685.3 of Nerophis lumbriciformis. Classification (NCBI taxonomy): domain Eukaryota; kingdom Metazoa; phylum Chordata; class Actinopteri; order Syngnathiformes; family Syngnathidae; genus Nerophis; species Nerophis lumbriciformis. Next base: position 17,329,290 of record NC_084562.2, on the reverse strand, counting down.
GTACAGTAGATGGCATTATTGACTTGTTTAAAAGTGTCACAACATTGCTGTTTACGGCAGACGAACTGCTTTACGGGGGACGGAAACTTGACTGCTGTTGTTGTGTGTTGTCACCATGCTGGGAGGACGTTAATGAAACTGCCTAACAATGAACACACATAAGAAATCAAGAACTCGCCCTCGATCATTAGCTGTTTATATTGTGGGAAAGCGGACGTGAGAACAGGCTGTCAACACGTCACTCAGGTCTGCATGGAGCTGGAGGGGGCGTGGCCTCCAGCTCCGCCTGAATTTCGGGAGATTTTCGGGAGAAAATTTGTCCCGGGAGGTTTTCGGGAGAGGCGCTGAATTTCGGGAGTCTCCCGGAAAATCCGGGAGGGTTGGCAAGTATGCTTAAAATACTTTATTTTAATGTACGGCATAATTCTGGTTGTGCTTATCGACCTCGAAACAGTTTTATTTGGTACTGAGTAACTGCTGGTTAACTTCTGATTTATTTAGTCTCTATTTTTTATTAGTACGTGGGCGTGCGTGTGTGTGTGCGTGTGTGTGTGTGTGTGTGTGCGTGTGTGTGTGCAAACGATGCACCTTTTACAGTCACTTATGACGTCACAACAGGGCTAATGTTAGCATATGCTAGCTAAAACATGAAAAAAAAACCGTCTACAACTCACCAAAAACATGTTTTCTTTAGTTGGAAGTAGAATTCTTGGAGGCTGAAATGTGAACATTTCTACTGACACACACATGATAGTGTAAAATGTTATTTTTCAAAGTTTGTAAATTAACATTGAGGAGTTATGACGTCATGTCACTTTTTACAGTGTGTAGTTTGGGTGCGGTCATGTGACTGCCAGGCTCCATTTGATTGGTGGAATGGAGTCAAAGGTCACTGGTGCTTACAGTCTCTCTAACAAGCCAAATGAATGTTTGCAATCAGTAATTAATAGATGATTAAAAAATATAATGATTATATGAATAAATGTTTATTTTTTTAATTTACAGAAGTATTTTATTCACGACAGAAGATTTAAGTTTGAGTCCGTTATTAAAGTTATTCCATTTGTCGGTATACATGTTTACAAAATATGTAATGGTGTCTGCAGACTGTATATTTAGCATTATTCATGCAGTACACGTGTGTGTAACATTAATAATACAAATGTCAGATATATTCTATATATGTATTTTGTTTGTATGTAGTGAAGGTTCATATGTCTGCTCATAATGCTTTACCTTGATATATTTAAGCTTTTTCTGCCACCTAGCGGACAAGTAGGGTTATTACATGTTCAAGCACATGACTGAATCCGTTTAAGTTTCTTTACTGTTTGGTGCATTTGTTCCATTGTGTAAAGGTCAAGGGGCAATGACCCCTGAAAAAATGAGAAGCTATTAGCCAAAGTGTGGCTCAGGGGACCATTTGTGGTCCTCAGCTAATGTTTTGACGGCTCGGAACATAGTCTAAAAATACTTTTTTTAAAAACTGTAAAAAGTGGAATTAAAAAGCAAACAGGTGAAATGTTACGAGAAAAAGTTACAATAATAATAATAATAATAATAATAATGATTCTAATAACACAAAGTTGCTATGCAGGCTGTTTTTTTTCTTTAAAGGTGTCATTGCTCAAAAATAACAGTTCATAACATTGATTTTGATTTATTATTGACCTATTCAACGGTGTACTTTACTTTACTTTACATCAAAATGACCACTTTGACATATATATATATATATATATATATATATATATATATATATATATATATATATATATATATATATATATATATTTATATAAACGTTAAGTTTTTTTATATTGACATGAGGTCTTTAAACAAACAAACAAAAATCATAAAAAATCATAAACAAAATAATAAAAAGTTATAATCTATGGATCGATATTATGTTAATCTAGAGACTTATTATATATATAAATATATTTATATATATATATATATATATATATATATATATATATATATATATATATATATATATATAAATATAAATATATTTATATATACCGGTATATAAAAATATAAATATATTTATATATATAATAAGTCTCTAGATTAACATAATATCGATATATATATATATATATATATATATATATATATATATATATATATATATATATATATATATATATATATAAATATATTTATATATATATATATATATATATATATATATATATTTATATATATATAAAAATATAAATATATTTATATATATAAAAAGTCTCTAGATTAACATAATATCGATATATATATATATATATATATATATATATATATATATATATATATATACACAGTATATATATATATATATATATATATATATATATATATATATATATGTATATATATATATATATATATATATATATATATATATATATATATACATATATATATATATATATATATATATATATATATATATATATACACATGTGTGTTTGTGTCTATATATTTAAATATATATATATGGATATATCTATATGTATATTTATATGTGTACATATGTATATGTATATATGTGTACATATGTATGTTTATGTATATGCACTATTTTTATGCATTTTAACTGTGTTTTATATATAGAATATTATGTACTTATGAATTATTGAACTATTTAAGGCTCCAAATACTTATATTCCAGTAAAAAAAAAAAATTCAGCGTTGCATATTTTGTATTTTTCCTATTAAAAACAGCATTTTGACAAAAGGGCCATAGAATAAAAAAAATTTAAAAAATTAATATCGACAGACTTGAAGTTGATCTAGAGATTTACAGTATATGTTGAATAATAGTAAATAAAAATAATAAAATATATAACTTATTTAGAATTTTTTTATGACTGAGACCCTTGTTGGCCCCTTGAGAGGAGCCCTTAAGGTTAAAAAAAAAACTATAAATTGTATTGAATCTGAAAATTTAAAATATCCAAACAGCCTCTGCGAGCTTTGATTTTTCAGTGTGCGACCCTCAGTGGAATCATTTTGTACATCCCTGTATTAGACGATGTACTTTATATACCTATAATTCTTTCCTTTTTTTGAAACTATAATATTAATAATATTTTTTTTTAAAACATTCAGCCTCTTTACTTTTGATACAAATGTTGTTTATTCAATGATAAACCAGAGCAACATGGGCGGTGTGACAACGTTCACTCCAACATGGCCGCGTTCCCCAGACCGAACCCTTTCGGCCCAAAGTTTTTGGCGTAGCAGACTGCAGAGACAAATGACATCAATCAACAACGGACTTTTAGAATGAAGCGCGTGCCATAAAAAGGCCGAGTTGTACCTTTGCAGTAGATTTCCCCATCCTTGTCGGTTACTGTGGTCGACTCCAGACTTTTACCACAAAAGGCACAGCGGAAACATGTTTTATGCCAAGGCTGCCAACAGAAACATATACAATCATGTACACTGTAAATAAGTAGAATTTCCTCATATAAATGCTGGGAATTACTGTATTATTGCATTTTGTTCAATAACCTATTGGGTCAATACAAGGCCTCCCTGAACTGTCAACCACAATTATGTCGATTTTACGGTCAAAAACCGGCAAAATAAATAAATTTTACTGTGAAATCTACAGTTTTTTTTACAATGCACATGACTGTAAATAGAAAAACAGTACCACCATTATTTTTACGGTAAAAATCTGGCGGCTGAGCTGCTGGTTTTTCTCGCAATTTTTTTTACAGTCGGTTACTTCAAATTCTACTGTCAAATTCTGGTGACAGAGAAGCCAGTTTTTACCATAAATGTTTTTACAGTGCACTGTGAACATTTTTTGTAGATTTTTCAGTAAAAAACTGGCAGATCCTTTGCCGGAAAAATTACCGTAAAATTGGCAATGGTGTTTACACCAAATTACTGTAAGTTGAAAAACGGTACCACTGTTATCTTGACGTTTAAATTTTGGCGACTGAGCTGCCAGATTTTATTGTAACATTTACGGTTTAGACATAATTATTGTACATGGAAAGACGTTACCACACCGATTTTTACGTTAAAAACTCTGTTGACTGAACTGAATTTTTTATTTTTTTTTCTGACTTCTGTAGATTTCATGGTAAAAAACCTGGCAGAATTGAATAGAATTTTACTTTAAAATTTAAGGTGTTTTTTACCCCCAAATTACTGTAAAATAAAAATTGTCACCATTGTTATTTTTACGGTAGAATTATGGCCAGTTTTTAACTGTAAAACTTATAGTCAGTGTTTTTACAGTGCATTACTGTAAATGGAAAAACTGTCCCACTGTTATTTTTACGTAAAAAATTCTGGCGACTGAGCTACCATTTTTTTTTTTTTTGCGTAAAAACTATGGTCGTCAATTTAACTGTGCAATACTGGAACATTTAATAACGATAGCTCTAGGAATTTTCTGACAACTGTAAATTTCACGGTAAAAAATGACAGAATTCTATGGAATTTTGCCGTAATATTTTCTATTTTTGGGGGGGGGGGGGGTGGTTTACCCCAAATTGCTGTAAATTGAAAATCACTGCCATTGTTATTTTATGGTAAAATTCTGGCAACTGAGACGCCAGTTTTTAACCGTAAAACCGACAATCACTGTTTTTACAGTGCATTACTGTACCGGTAAATGGAAAAACGGTCCCACTGTTATTTTTACGTAAAGCATTCTGGCGACTGAGCTACCAGGTTTGTTTTTTTTAATCGTAAAACCTATGGTTGTCGATATTGTAAAATTGAATAACGATAGCACTGTGATTTTTCTGATGTCTGTAAATTTTACGGTAAAAAAATAAAAGACATAATTTTATGGAATTTTACCAAAAAAATTTAAAAAAAAATTTGCGCTACAAATTACTGTAGAATGAAAATTTTTACAGTAAAAATCTGGCCAGTTTTTAACTGTAAAACCAATGGTCACTGCTTTTACAGTGCATTACTGTAAATGGAAAAACTGTACCACTGTTATTTTTCGTAAACAATTCTGGCGACTGAGCTACCACTTTTTTTATCGTAAAAATTATGGTCGTCAATTTAACTGTGCAATGCTGTAATATTGAATAACGATAGCACTGTGAATTTTCTGACAACCGTAAATTTTATGGTAAAAAATGACAGAATTGTATGGAATTTTACCGTAAAATTTTCTGTGTTTTTTTTTACTCCAAACTGCTGTAAATTGAAAATTCCTGCCATTTTTATTTTTATGGTAAAATTATGGCAACTGAGCTGCCAGTTTTTAACCGTAAAATTGACGGTTACTAATTTTACAGTGCATTACTGTAAAAGGAAATACTATTCCACGGTTATTTTTTCGTAAAAAATTCTGGCGACTGAGCTAACACTTTTTTTTATCATAAAAACTACGGTTGCAATTTAACTGTGCAATACTGGAAAATTGAATAATGGTAGCACTGTGAATTTTCTGACAACTGTAAATTTTACGGTAGAAAACGACAGAATTTTATGGAATTTTACCCAAAAATTATCTGTGTTTGCTGTATTTGAAAATTTGTGCCATTGTTATTTTTACAGTAAAATTCTGGCAACTGAGCTGCCAGTTTTTCACTGTAAAACCGACAGTCACTGTTTTTACAGTGAATTACTGTAAATAGAAATATGGTACCACTATTTCTTTACGTAAAAAAATCTACGATTGAGCTACCAGTTTTGTTTTTTATCGTAAAACCTTTGGTTATCGATTTAACTGTGCAATACTGGAAAATTTAATAAAGGTAGCACTGTGATTTTTCTGACGTCTGTAAATTTTACTGTAAAAAAAAACGACATAATTTTATGGAATTTTACCGTAAAATTTGTGAGTTACTGTAAATTGAAAATTCGGGGCTACCGTTATTTACAAGGTAAAAGCTACGGCCACTGTTTTTACAGTGCATTACTGTTAATAGAAAAACAGTACCACTTTTCTTTTTTTTGTAAAACTGTAAAGACCGAGCTGCCAGTTTCATTGCGTAAAATGTAGTGACTTTTCTTTTTCACAGTGTGACAATCGTTTTTCTTCTTGAAAAATATTGAAAATTTAGGATTAAAAAATATCTTTAATATTGATATAATTTTTTTAAAATGTTTTATTTATTATTTGTGTATTATAATGTTTGATGTATATATTTTTTGAATAAAATAAATATATATAAATGCATGAAACAGCAATGTCACATGTTTCATTCATCACCATAATCTTGCGGCGCAAGTGGAACATTGTTAAAATTAAATTAAATAAATCAGCAAAAAAACAGCAACATTTTGAAAAATAGAGCAAAAAGTCCCACTGTAAAGAGGAAACGCTGAAATGGTAAATATCTAATAATGTCTAAAAGTTTCATTATGCCTTCTTGTTGAACATACTTTTCAATTTATTCTCATCAGACATGATTTAAAACACGTTTTGTTACCTTAAAACATATTAAGCTAAAATATTTCACATATTATTTCAAAATGATGTCTGTTTAGAAGAAACTAAAAAGTAAACACAAAGCTAGGCCATTAAACATTTGTTTATATATATATATATATATATATATATATATATATATATATATATATATATATATATATATATATATATTTCAAACAATTTTATTTTTATTTTTATTATACAAAAACATTTTTGAAATATATATATATATATATATATATATATATATATATATATATATATATATATATATATATGTACATATGTATTTTTTTGAAATATATATATATATATATGTATATATATATATATTTCAAAAATTGTTGTTTTTATTTTTATTACACAAAAAAATTTGAGATATATATATATATATATATATATATATATATATATATATATATATATATATATATATATATATATATATATATATATATCTTTATATATATGTGCATATATATATATATCTTTATATATGTGTATATATATATACATATATACTGTATATATATATATATATATATATATATATACAGTATATATGTATATATAAAGATATATATATATATATATATATATATATATATATATATATATATATATATATGTACATATATATAAAGATATATATATATTTCAAAAAAATGTTTGCACTTTTCAAAATGCCCGAGCACATGATGTGCGTGTGTCTGTGTGTGTGTGTGTGTGAGTGAGTGAATGACGGGAAGAAAAGCCTAGGAAGAAGTGGTTTGGCGCCATCTGTCGGTTTGCATCTTTCGATCCCTTTTTTCGAAGCCCCGTTCTACAATCTACGGAACTGTTGTTGTAGTTGTGGTGTTGGCCTCACCTTCCCTCCTCCCATCACCTTCTCTGCGGCGTACACCGCTTTGGAGCAGCGAGGGCAGCGGTCGGACCCTCCGTAACTCTGGGAAAACTTATTGGAAGTGGTGTTGGCGGAGGGCGTCCATGGTTTAGACCTGGGTGGGAGTAAGGCGGCACACACACATTTTGGCATAAGAGAGCATTGCACTGTCATTGGCCACTACATTAGGGACACTAGGAGATGTAAATTAAAAAAAAATTAAAGGAACACACTTTTACAGACTGCTACATGAGTGGAAGTGGTAGAGTAGCATACAATTGTACTCAAGTACTTTTGAGTAATATGACAAGTAAAAGTAAAAAGTAGACATCCAAATAATTATAAATAATTACACAAAACCAGTGAAGTTGGCACATTGTGTAATTTGTCAATAAAAACAGAATACAATGATTTGCAAATCCTTTTCAACTTATATTCAATTGAATAGACTGCAAAGACAAGATATTTAAATGATCTAAATGAGAAATGTCATCTTTTTTTGCAAATAATCATTAACTTAGAATTTAATGGCAGCAACACATTGCAAAAAAGTTGGCACGGGGGCATTTTAACCACTGTGTTACATGGCCTTTCCTTTTAACAACACTCAGTAAACGTTTGGGAACTGAGGAGACCAATTTTTGAAGTTTTTCAGGTGGAATTCTTTCCCATTCTTGCTTGATGTACAGCTTAAGTCTCCGTTGTGGTATTTTAGGCTTCATAATGCGCCACACATTTTCAATGGGAGACAGGTCTGGATTACAAGCAGGCCAGTCTAGTACCCGCACTCTTTTACTATGAAGCCACGCTGTTGTAACTCGTGGCTTGGCATTATCTTGCAGGGGCGTCCATGATAACGTTGCTTGGATGGCAACATATGTTGTTCCAAAACCTGTATGTACCTTTCAGCATCAATGGCGCCTTCACAGATGTGTAAGTTACCCATGCCTTGGGCACTAATACACCCCCATACCATCACAGATGCTGGCTTTTCAACATTGCGCCTATAACAGTCCGGATGGTTCTTTTCCTCTTTGGTCCGGAGGACACAACGTCCACAGTTTCCAAAATCAATTAGAAATATGGACTCGTTAGACCGCAGAACACTTTTCCACTTTGTATCAGTTCATCTTAGATGAGCTCGGGCCCTGCGAAGCCGGTGGCGTTTCTGGGTGTTGTTGATAAATGGCTTTCGCTTTGCATAGTAGAGTTTTAACTTGTAGCGACAAACTGTAGTTACTGACAGTGGTTTTCTGAAGTGTTCCTGAGTGGTGATATCCTTTACACACTGATGTCGGTTTTTGATGCAGTACCGCCTGAGGGATCGAAGGTCCGTATTATCATCGCTTACGTGTAGTGATTTCACCAGATTCTCTGAACCTTTTGATGATATTACGGACCGTAGATGGGGGAATCCCTGAATTCCTTGCAATAGCTGGTTGAGAAATGTTGTTCTTAAACTGTTTGACAATTTGCTCACGCATTTGTTGACAAAGTGCTGACCCTCGCCCCATCCTTGTTTGTGAATGACTGAGCATTTCATGGAAGCTGCTTCTATACCCAATCATGGCACCCACCTGTTCCCAATTAGCCTGTTCACCTGTGGGATGTTCCAAATAAGTGTTTGATGAGCATTCCTCAACTTTCTCAGTCTTTTTTGCCACTTGTGCCAGCTGTTTTTAAACATGTTGCAGGCATCAAATTCCAAATGAGCTAATATTTGCAAAAAAATAATTAAGTTTTCCAGTTCGAACATTAAATATCTTGTCTTTGCAGTCTATTCAATAGAATATAAGTTGAAAAGGATTTGCAAATCATTATATTCTGTTTTTATTTACCGTTTACACAACGTGCCAACTTCACTGGTTTTGGGTTTTGTAAATACCAGAGTAAAAGTATTTTTTTCACAAAATAAGCGTAACAAGTATGTTGCATTGGTACAATTTCCACGTTGCCAACGTACCCATCAGACGGCGCGTTTTTGAGCGGCCCGACGGGATCGGAGCTCAGGGCTCCGGCTCCTTGTCCGTACCCGTAACCTTTTGGCCCGTACTTCTTGCCGTAGCACGACTTGCAGTAAATCTCCGACTCATGCGCCCCGACCGTGGTGCTGTCCAATGCCTTCCTGCAGCTCACTGGACAGAGGACATGGGGGGGGGGGGAGCGTTACGGAAGAAAAGCTCCGACTCGCAACATTATTTAGCGTTCTTATTTGCACTGCAAAAACTGAAATCTAAGTAAGATGAAATATCTCAAATAAGGGTGATATTTGCTTATTTTCTGTCTGATAAGATCATTCTTCTCACGAAGCAGATTTTATGTTAGAGTGTTTTACTTGTTTTAAGGGTTTTGGTCCTAAATGATCTCAGCAGGGGCGTCACTAGCTTTTAAGGACAGGGGGGGCTTTGCCCCCAGGAGATGCACAGGATGCGAGCGAATGTTACGCACGAGCACAAAACTTCACAAACGGCTAACAAAGACTTAGAAATTATTCATTGTTATTATTTTTTATTTTTTTAAATGCACGGGACGAAATGAAATGCTCCCCGGACGATGGCTTTTAACCATATATTTTCTTTTTCTTTTTATGTATATTCATTTTACATTTTATATTAAATGTCTTGGTTTTTCCTCCCTCTGAAAATCCTATTAAATGTTTAACAGGCCATCCTATAATAATAAAACAGCTATTAATGTAACAATACAATAAAACAAATATATGTAATGATGTTTTTTTCATTATTTTAACAATAGGCTAATGTATATTACTTTATATAGATTCTACAAGAAACACAAAACTTAAAAAATAAATGATTTACAATTGCACACACAAGGTTTTGTGCAGCTTCACTCATTGTAAAGGAAGATAATGTGCTTCGTACACCTGCAGGACCGCAAGCAAGGTCGCAGAGAAAATGCGGGCTGGAATTTGAGTGATGTGAGCATTTTCTATATGAACAAGTGGAATGGATTGGATACCGACGCACTAAAGGGGCTCTCTACCTTACGCTACGAAGTGAGGGGAAACTGAGTGAATAATAACAGGTTATATGATTATTTATTTAAACTCATATTTGGGCCACTTTATAATGAATATGTCGGCATTTAATTGTAAAAAACAAAACAAAAAAACACCAAATTATTTAGGGGGGCTTAAGAATATTTTAGGGGGGCTTGAGCACCCCCTAAAATAGGCCTAACAAAGCCAATGGATCTCAGTAAGATATTACAGTTTGTAGTTGTGATGTTATGACCTATATTGAGTAAAACATGCTTGAAACTAGAATATCAACTGTTGCAAAGCTGTGTCATCAACACTCACAAGTATAAAACTGCTTTTTTAAAGTAATTATTTCTTACTTCAAGCATGAAAAAAAAAATCATGATGCCGAGTGCATATCATTATGTCAAGATAATGGCACTAGCATTTACTTAATTTAAGAATATTTTTCAATATATTGAGCAAAAAGGTCTTTTTTTTCTACCAAGAAAAGTGCACTTGTTATTATTAGTGAGAATGTACTTATTTTAAGGTATTTTTGGGTTCATTGAGATTAGCTAATTTTACTTGTTTTGGAAAGTCTTGACAAGCCAAATTTTCTTGTTTTATTGGCAGATAATTTTGCTTAGTTCAAATAAAATACCCCTCATTTTTGTATTTTTTTTTCTTGTTTTTGAACACTGACTTTTTGCAGTGTGAGAGTTTGACTATGAAACTGTTAGTGTTGTGTGGTTAAATAAAGGCAGCAGCTTGCAGCTTTTATCAGTCAGCAGAGACATTACAAGCAGTCCCATGTGTTGACCTTCTATTTATAGCAAGAGGTGGGAGTGTGAGGTGAAGCTCGGAGAAAAGATGAACACTCAGCAGCTTATCTCAGACGCTCCCACTGGAACAAAGGCGTCACTGCACAGGACTCTGATTGCCAACCGCTTGCCTGCGTGCCACATAATCATATAGGGCAGGGGTCACCAACACGGTGCCCACGGGCACCAGGTCGCCCGTAAGGACCAGATGAGTAGCCCGCTGGCCTGTTCTAAAAATAGCTCAAAAAGCATCACTTACCTGTGAGCTGCCTCTATTTTTTAAATTGTATTTATTTACTGTATTTTTCGGACTATAAGTCGCAGTTATTTTCATAGTTTGGCCGGGCTCCAGTGCGACTTATATATGTTTTTTTCTTTCTTTATTATGCATTTTCGGCAGGTGCGACTTATACTCCGGTGCGACTTATACTCCGAAAAGTACGATACTAGCAAGCTGGTCTCGCTTTGCTCGACATTTTTAATTCTGAGACAAAACTCAAATAGAATTTGAAAATCCAAGAAAATATTTTAAAGACTTGGTCTTCACTTGTTTAAATAAATTCTTTTTTCTTTTTTTTTTTACTTTGCTTCTTATAACTTTCAGAAAGACAATTTTAGAGAAAAAAATACAACCTTAAAAATGATTTTAGGATTTTTAAACACATATACCTTTTCACCTTTTAAATTCCTTCCTCTTCTTTCCTGACAATTTAAATCAATGTTCAAGTAAATTATTTTTTTTTAATGTAAAGAATAATAAATAGATTTTGATTTAATTCTTCATTTTAGCTTCTGTTTTTTCGACGAAGAATATTTGTGAAATATTTCTTCAAACTTATTATGATTAAAATTCAAAAAAATAATTCTGGCAAATATAGACAATCTTATTTCAAAGTCTTTTGAATTTCTTTTAAAATTTTTGTTCTGGCAAATGTAGAAGGAATAATGATTTGTCTTTGTTAGAAATATAGCTTGGTCCAATTTGTTATATATTTTAACAAACTGCAGATTGAATTTTAACCTATTTAAAACATGTCATCAAAATTCTAAAAATGAATCTTAATCAGGAAAAATTACTAATGATGTTCCATAAATTTTTTTTTTTTTTTTTCAAAAAGATTCTATTTGAAAAATGTGCACTTAGAGGAAATATAAAAATAAAGTCTTGCATATTGATATTTATCTGTTTCTATATATATTTATTGTGAAAAATCATAAAGATGATCAGTGTTTCCACTAAGATAAATATCATTAATTATTAATAATAACAGAGTTAAAGGTAAATTGAGCAAATTGGCTATTTCTGGCAATTTATTTAAGTGTGTATCAAACTGGTAGCCCTTCTTATTAATCCGTACCCAAGAAGTAGCTCTTGGTTTCAAAAAGGTTGGTGACCCCTGATATAGGTTAACTCCGCCGGGCGTCCACTATGGTGGACAGCGGCAGCTGCTCTCCAAACATGCATGCATACATCAACAGGCGGACGTTTGCTTACTCTACTCAGTGGCGGTTTTAGATAAATAAGGGGCGCCCCAAAGAAGAGGGGGTAAAAATAGTCATCATTCTTTGTGCTAAACAAAGAATGATATTTGTCAGGATATTTGTTAAAAAGTTAAAATTATTGTCACACACACACTAGGTGTGGTGAATTACCCCTCTGCATTTGACCCATCCCCTTGTTCACCCCCCGGGAGGTGAGGGGAGCAGTGAGCATCAGCAGTGGCCACGCCCGGGAATAATTTTTGGTGATTTAACCCCCCCCAATTCCAACCCTTGATGCTGAGTGCCAAGCAGGGAGGTAACGGGTCCCATTTTTATAGTCTTTGGTAGGGATGTCCGATAATATCGGCCTGCCGATATTATCGGCCGATAAATGCGTTAAAATGTAATATCGGAAATTATCGGTATCGTTTTTTTTATTAACGGTATCAGTATTTTTATATATATTTAAAAAAAAAATTTTTTTTTATTAAATCAACATAAAAAACACAAGATACACTTACAATTAGTGCACCAACCCAAAAAACGTTCCTTCCCCATTTCTGTTATTAATATTCTGGTTCTTACATTATATATCAATATATATCAATACAGTCTGCAAGGGATACAGTCCAGTCCGTAAGCACACATGATTGTGCGTGCTGCTGGTCCACTAATAGTACTAACCTTTAACAGTTCATTTTACTCATTTTCATTAATTACTAGTTTCAATGTAACTGTTTTTATATTGTTTTACTTTCTTTTTTATTCAAGAAAATGTTTTCAATTTATTTATCTTATTTTATTTTATAATTTTTTTTTTAAAGTACCTTATCTTCACCATACCTGGTTGTCCAAATTAGGCATAATAATGTGTTAATTCCACGACTGAATATATCGGTTGATATCGGTATCGGTAATTAAAGAGTTGGACAATATCGGAATATCGAATATCGGCAAAAAGCCATTATCGGACATCCCTTTGGTACACTGCAAAAAGTCAGTGTTCAAAAACAAGGGGGAAAAAATACAAACATTAGGGGTATTTTATTTGAACCAAGCAAAATTATCTGCCAATAGAACAAGAAAATTTGGCTTGTCAAGACTTTCCAAAACAAGTCAAATTAGCTAACCTCAATGAACCCAAAAATACCTTAAAATAAGTATATTCTCACTAATAACACTATATATCACTATAACGTTGATACAGCATGCTTTGTGACAACCTTTATGACTTTAAACATCAGTATAGCTCTTGTCTCAAAGTGGGTGTACTGTCACCACCTGTCACATCACGCCGTGGCTTCTTTTGAGTTTTGTGGTGTTTTCCCGTATACATAGTTTTAGTTCTTGTCTTGCGCTCCTATTTTGGTGGCTTTTCCTGTTTTGTTGGTATTTTCCGGTTGCAGTTTTATGTCTTCCTTTGAGCGCTATTCCCCGCACCTGCTTTGATGTAGCAATCAAGAATATTTAAGTTATCTTTTTTTGTGTGGACATTGTTCATTGTCATGTCATGCACAGATGTAATTCGTGGACGCTGTCTCTGCTCCACACGCTGCAAGTCTTTGCTGTCGTCCAGCATTTTGTTTTTGTTTATTTTGTACTTTACAGCACCGACACTTAACAACGGCACACTATTTGCAGATTATAATTTCTGGTTTGCAAAAAATATTTTTAACCCAAATAGGTGAAACTGCATAATCTCCCACGGCACACTAGTGGTTGAAAAACACTGGTCTAGTATGTTCACTATTTTATTTAATGACAATTTTTTTTCTTTGATTGCAATAAAAAAAACATATGATATGTTTATTGTAGCCTAAAATTTTCTGTTAAAATAAAGCCAAAAAATAAAAATTTTTGTGGTCCCCTTTATTTTGAGACGTATCAAAATACATTTTGGTACCGGTAGTGTCGTGTATATTGAAAGACAAAACTCAAAAGCATAGCGTTATTTCGTGTGATGTTTGTAGTTCGGTGAAAGAGTCCTTCAATGCGCAGCTACATTTCCGTGTTCCTTGGATTCATACACACGTGCAGATGCAGGGGGTGCATGAGGGGAACACGACTTGTCAGGAAGTTGGCGATCCTACTAGGAACTTACTGGCTATTTGGTCAATTCCATCCATCCATCCATTTTCTACCGCTTATTCCCTTTGGGGTCGCGGGGGGCGCTGGAGCCTATCTCAGCTACAATCGGGCGGAAGGCGGGGTACACCCTGGACAAGTCGCCACCTCATCGCAGTATTTGGTCAATTATCAGTCCAAAAATACAACTATAAAGATATACTGCACTGACGCAACACATGATTTCAGTTAGCACGCACCAGGCATGCAAAGTAAGGTTGACATTTGATTTGTTTCACGTCAGGGGAATGAGAGGAAGGAAAAAGTGTTCTTACTGCAGATGAAGCATGTTTTATGGAAGCTCCTGCCATTACATTGGATCTCCTCTGCATGGTAGACGCTCTTGTCACAGGCTGCACACTTTGCACCGCCTCCCCAGTTTGGCATCTGAGACCAGAACACATTCATGATGAAACACGATAAATGTCGTGTGACTGACTGTTTGTTTGGAAGGGATTCTGGTCTAAATATGACTTTGTCTGAACGCGTACGAGGCATGGACAACGGTACTGGGACACTTACGGTCTCCACTTTTAGGATTCCTGTAGGAATCAGAGGTTTAATGTACTTTCAAGCACGTGCAAGGGAGGCACGCGGCCGGGCCAGCCCCGTTACTCTGGTGCCGTGACCCGGATGTTGGTGAGGTTTCGGGGGTGTAACATCGGCTAGCCAGTGCGGCTGTGCCAGCCGAGCTATCAGTTCGGTGCTTAGTGCACTCGATTGTCATTCGGAAATACCTAGGATGGTTACTTCGGTGCCGTGACCCGGATTTGTGCGTCGAGGCACAGCTGCAACAGAAAAAGGCCTTCCCTAAACTGTTCCGCAAAGTCCTACATAACGAATACCCCTGCAGATTTTGGTGAAAAACATTGTTAAGATTCAGACGAGTTCTTGCTCAACACACGGATTAAAAGAATGTTGGTAAAACTGTTTGTTCTTTTCAAGACAGTGTCCATTTTTTCGCAACTGTCTATGATACTGTACTGTGCACTAAGGTTACTGATATCAATGAACTTCCTTCAGTCTTAATAATAAAAAAATGAATCGATGTACTTTTAAAGTCACATCTTTACCGATAATAATATACAACTGTTTCAAAGTATTAAGTATTTAACATAACTGTACTTTGCAGATAGTTAATAACTGCCACTCTTCCATTATCATTTGTTTATGAGCGAGGACGGACTGGAGGTGGAAAATCTACATTTATGACACTAATAAGTAAAAATATGGACACCTGGGAATAGTTTTTGTCTTTGGTACTCACAATACTTAGAACTAGCAGGTATGAATGTATTTTGTGCGTGTTGGTTTCAACTTGGTATCGAAGTATAAATACTTCTTGACAACCTACTGTACTGTAAAAAACACCGAAACTAATCAAGTTCAACAACTTTGTTTACTGTTTTAAGTCTTTTCCATGGCTGCTCGTTCTGGTGTTGGTGGTGTCGATACTGAAATAGTGATACCGCCAATACCAGGTATTTTTGCTCTAGTATTGATTCTCTAATCAAAATATTTATACTTTTGACACCTAAGTCATTTGAGATAATGCATAGCATTACCAAGAACAGAGTGTAAAGTAACTAAATCATTGAGATATTGTCTAAATCTGTGTTTCTTAACCGCTGTTTGGCCGCCAAAAGATATCTGTTTCTCGGCAGTGGTCCGTCTTGGACTCGGCGGTACTCAGTTGAAATACACTTTTCTACCACATGGGGCAGCACCCAGCAGACACAAGATAACTTGTTGAATTAGGTTCTGACGTTGAGCGACTCAAACCCAACGTTGAAACAACATGCTTTTTGATGACGTTTAATCAATGTCGGCTTCTGACGTTGATTTGACCATTGAAATTTGGCCATTTTCCAACCAATATTCTACAACACAAATACAACGTTGAAACAACATGCTTTTTGACGACGTTTAATCAATGTTGGCGTCTGACGATGATTTGACCATTGAAATTTGGCCATTTTCCAACCAATATTTTACAACACAAATACAACGTTGAATCAACATGCTTTTTGACAACGTTTAATCAATGTTGGGTTCTGACGTTGATTTGACCATTGAAATTTGGTCATTTTCCAACACATATACAACGTTGAAACAACATGCTTTGTGACGACGCTTAATCAATGTTTGCTTCTGACGTTGATTTGACCGTTGAAATTTGGTCATTTCCCAACCAATATTTTACAACACAAATACAACGTTGAAACAACGTGCTTTTTGACGACGTTTATTCAATGTCAGGTTCTGACGTTGATTTGACCATTGAAATTTGGTCATTTTCCAACACATATACAACGTTGAAACAACATGCTTTGTGACGACGCTTAATCAATGTTTGCTTCTGACGTTGATTTGACCATTGAAATTTGGTCATTTTCCAACCAATATTTTACAACACAAATACAACGTTGAAACAACATGCTATTTGACGACGTTTATTCAATGTCAGGTTCTGACGTTGATTTGACCATTGAAATTTGGTCATTTCCCAACCAACAACGTGGATCCAACGTTAAGACACCAACGTTGTCTCAATTTACAAACACAAATATTTTGCAACGTTGTTTCAAAGTCAGTTTTTAAAGGACATGTACATATAGTCAACGTTGTATCAATGTCTCGCGCCGAACAGAAGAAGTCTAGATGTAAAGTCATGAAGAAGTTTCCGCAAAAATGATGACTAAAGTGGTGAAGCAGCAGCACTAGAAATACACTACGTTCTAAATTGGACCAGACTCATCAGGTATATTTGGACACAGTATCAGTATCATTATCAATAGGGATGTCCGATAAATGTGTTAAAATGTAATATCGGAAATTATCGGTATCGTTTTTTATTATTATCGGTACCGTTTATTTTGTATTAAATCAACATAAAAAACACAAGATACACATACAATTAGTGCACCAACCCAAAAAAACCTTCCTTCCCCATTTACAGTAATTCACACAAAAGGGTTGTTTCTTTCTGTTATTAATATTCTGGTTCCTACATTATATATCAATATATATCAATACAGTCTGCAAGGGATACAGTCCGTAAGCACACATGATTGTGCGTGCTGCTGGTCCACTAATAGTACTAACCTTTAGCAGTTAATTTGACTCATTTTCATTAATTACTAGTTTCTATGTAACTGTTTTTATATTGTTTTACTCTCTTTTTTATTCAAGAAAATGTTTTTAATTCATTTATCTTATTTTATTATTATAAGTACCTTATCTTCACCATACCTGGTTGTCCAAATTAGGCATCATAATGTGTTAATTCCACGACTGTATATATCGGTTGATATCGGTATCGGTAATTAAAGAGTTGGGCAATATCGGAATATCGGCAAAAAGCCATTATCGGACATCCCTAATCATCAACATTTTACTTGGCATTGGATCGGAAAGAAAATGAGTGGTATCGCACATCACTACTGTTGGTATCATTGCCCACCTCACAGCTCTGGTATGTGAGGTTCTATGAATAGAAACTTTATAAAGACGTTACAATAAGGCCAAGAATACAATAATTCAAGTTGAATCTCAGCATAACACAATACGTGATTGTTTGATGATATGAAATATCTCAGAGTAAATGAACGCTTACCTTGATTCACTCTCCTGATGCTTCTGTCCCACAATGGACACTCCGGGACGGCTTAAATAAGGTCTGTCTCGCCATCATCAGTGACGTCTCAATGAAAGTATCCTCCTAAAATAACCTCTGACGGTTGCCCAGCCCTCTCACCCTTCACCACAGGCCTTGAAACGTCGGTCACAGGGACATTTGTTGTGGGCTTACAGGGGGCCACAGTCACCGCATGCTGGGGGATTAAGTAGGCACAATAAACGGCGGGCACTCCCAGATGGGTACTGACCGGACGCATTGCTCACGTCCCGATATGAGCCGTGCGGATGGCGTTGTGACAACAAACTGCTATTTTTAAAGCAGGAAAACACTTTGTGTTTACGTGTCCAAGTGACAGACATCGTAATGACATCAAAGTTCTATTAGAACGACGGTTAGTCGTGTCAGAGAGTTTTCAGTGGTACTCTACCTCAAAGAAGAAAATAACAATATCAATATCAATACTAGAGAAAAAATACTGTTTTTTTTGGTCATAGAGTGATTGGAGCACATACTTGTTGGTCACAAAAAACATTCATGAAGTTTGGTTCTTTTATGAATTTATTATGTACATACTGTACATACATATATATATATATATACTATGTATACATTTACATATATATATACATACATATATATATATATATATATATACACATACATACATACATATATATATATACACACATATATACATATATTAAAGTTAAGTTAAAGTACCAATGATTGTCACACACACACTAGGTGTGGCGAAATTATTCTCTGCATTTGACCCATCACCCTTGATCACCCCCTGGGAGGTGAGGGGAGCAGTGAGCAGCAGCGGTGGCCACGCTCGGGAATCATTTTTGGTGATCTAACCCCCAATTCCAACCCTTGATGCTGAGTGTCAAGCAGGGAGGTAATGGGTCCCATTTTATATAGTCTTTGGTACGACTCGGCCGTGGTTTGAACTCACGACGGACACTCTAACATATACATATATACAGTACATACACATACATATTATATATATAGATATATACATATTATATATATATCCATCCATTTTCTACCGCTTGTCCCTTTTGGGGTCACGGGGGGTGCTGGAGCCTATCTCAGATATATATATATATATATACACACACACACACATTATATACATATATATATACATACATTTTTTGTTGTTTTTCAAAGCCAAAACTTTGTTGTTATTATTGGCTGATGTCAACATTTTTCTCAGCGTTTTTGCTGTTTTCCCAATTGTAGTTTTTTGTAAAGTGCTTAGGGCCAATGACAAACGAGTCACGAGACCCAGATGGCCCCTGTGCTGCACTTTGGGCACCCATGCTGTAGAAGTTAATTATTTATGGCCACTATAGTCTTAGTACTGTACTATAATGGTTCATCCAATGATTACATATGGGACACGAGTCACGTGGTTGTCGTACTTCAGCGCTGGAAGTCGTAAAATCCGTCGTTCACCTGGCGGGTTTATCCTGTTTGTATAATAGGGGATAAACGGGGAAGTCCTTCTTTTAGCTGCCGCCTTGTTTTATCATATATTACTGCCTTTGAACATGCCGATGCTTGCTTTTGTATTCACAACAAATCAACACAAAGTCCGTACTTTGGAGCAATGTTCACGGACTCTAGTATTTGGCTTGTTAGCTTCCTGTCGCAGGCGAGCGACGGTGGTCGTGGCCTTGTGGTTGAGGGGAGAGTTGTTTGATGTTGGATGCTAGAAAATGTCCAATGCTGCAGGATGAAAGGCTGAAGAGAGAGGTCTGTTGGTCATTCTCCGGGTGGGAGTGTCACTCATGTCATATTAATTAGGGACCGCATGGCCCATTGCATAAGGACTCCCTTTATGCAATGGGACATAAGGACCTATTGAATTTGTAACGTTTTATTCTTTATTATTATTATTCTTCCGCCGCCTCTTTGAGCACTAACATGCTTCAAAACTCACCATATTTGACCCACCCATCAGGACCTGCGAAAATTGTCTTTAAAAAAAAAAAAACGAACCCCAAAACTCAAAATTGCGCTCTAGCGCCCCCTAGGAAAAAAAAACACTAGACTGCCTATATCTCCCACTAGGAAGATCGGAGAGACATGAAACAAAAACCTCTATGTAGGTCTGACTTAGACCTAGTTTTCATAATTGTATATCATCGGGCAGAAATCAACAGGAAGTTGGCAATTCCCCCTTCAAGACAAAAAAGTACTAATTAATTATTGTTCTTGTAATATTTACCCTACCGACTAGCAGGGACCCAAAGTGACCGGTCATTATGTTTATTTATAATATATTGATTCCATGGCTCGTTAGAGAGCCTTTTCTCACATGACTGTGTCTCACCCATCTAACGTAAGCACAAAGTGACCTTTGTCTCCGTTTCACCAATCAAACGGAGCCTGGCTGTCACATGACCACGCTCAAACTACACCCCGTAATAAAGTGGTGCGTGAGAGTAACTTGATGGTAGTCGTGTTACAGTTTAAACTGTGTGTAATGTTTAAAAAACAACTTGTTTTTAATGAATACTTAGGCATACTACGCCAGTGTATTATAAGAGGTCTTTTAACGAGAATGCGGACCACAAAAAAAGACACAGGTGTTTTTGTTTTTTTTCGAAAATATTTTTTAAAAGTTATTTATCATTTCACATAAAGCAGGATATCAAAAATGAAGGCAATTTCTTTTTTAAATTAAGCCCAGTCAAAAAGGTTTGATTAACATCACATAGAATGCAGCAGAAATATGACTTTTTTTTAAAAAAAAGGTAAACATGTACATATGTGCAAAGGTCTTCTCATGACTTTATATTAATAGATCAATCAACTTCCAGTCAAAACGCATCTAAATCAGGAAGGGGTCCAAACTGTCCTACGCTTAACAATTTCAAAAATCATTAAGAATTGATTACAAAAAATAATAATAAAAATAACCACAATAAAACGACTGAGAAGAAAACGGTTTGCTTACTGGAACGACAATCTGCTGAATGGCTTTAAAATCTCATTTACATTCTACAGCTTGCTGTAAAATATTCAGAGGTAATGAATACCGTATTTTTCGGACTATAAGTCGCAGTTTTTTTCATAGTTTGGTGTGACTTATACTCAGGAGTGACTTATGTGTGAAATTATTAACACATTACCGTAAAATATCAAATAATATTATTTAGCTCATTCACGTAAGAGACTAGACCAGGGGTCGGCAACCTTTATCAGTCAAAGAGCCATTTTGACCAGTTTTACAAATTAAAGAAAACAATGGGAGCCACAAAAATCTTTTGAAATTTAAAATGAAATGACGCTGCATTCAAATTTTTTTTTTGCTTTGTGCTATGTATAAACCAAGGGTCTCAGACACGCGGCGCACACCTTAATATGATAATTGAATGTTAGTGCGGCCCGCAAGTTTTATATGAATGGCGCTTGACAGCGTCATTCTTGTCAACCCTTCCGATTTTTCGGGCAGACTACGAATTTCGGGGCAACTATTCTCTCGGACGTGCCGTGATGGTACAGCATTTAGCGCCCACTACAACCAGCGTGCCAGACGTTTTTATGGGGCTTCTGCTTGCTCACATAAGTGACAGCAAGGCATACTTGGTCAACAACCACACAGGTTACACTGACGGTGGCGGTATAAAAAACTTTAACACTCTTACTAATAATGCGCCACACTGCGAACCCACACCAAACAAGAATGACAAACACATTTCGGGAAAACATCTGCACCGTAACAGAACAAATACCCAGAATCCCATGCAGCCCTAACTCTTCCCGGCTACATTATACACCCCCGCCCACCTCAACCGACGCACGGAAGGGAGGGTTGATGTGTGAGGGAGCAGGGTTGGGGTGGGTGCGGGGTTTGGTGGTAGCAGGGGTGTATAATGTAGCCCGGAAGAGTTAGGGCTGCATGGGATTCTGGGTATTTGTTCTGTCGTGTTTATGTCGTGTTAAGGTGCAGATGTTCTCCCAAAATGTGGTTGGCATTCTTGTTTGGTTTTGGTTCAAAGTGTGGCGCATTATTAGTAAGAGTGTTAAAGTTGTTTTATATGGCCACCGTCAGTGTAACCTGTGTGGCTGTTGAGCAAGGTCACTTACGTGTGCAAGCAGAAGATGCATAAAACAAGAGACTGGGCTGGCACGCAGTTAATATAGATTGTAGAGGGTGCTAAATGCTGTACCATTATGGCACGCCTTTAATATTATTGTAAGGGTGAAAATCGGAGAATATTAATCCCGGTAATTTTCTGCGAGAGGCACTGAAATCCGGAAGTCTCGGCAAGTATGCAGCTGAGCCGCATCAGAGTGATCAAAGAGCCGCATGCGGCTCCGGAGCCGCGGGTTGCAGACCCCTGGACTAGACGTATAAGATTTCATGGGATTTAGCGATTAGGAGTGACAGATTGTTTGGTAAACATATAGCATGTTCTATATGTTATAGTTATTTGAATGACTCTTACCATAATATGTTACGTTAACATACCAGGCACGTTCTCAGTTGGTTATTTATGCCTCATATAACGTACACTTATTCAGCCTGTTGTTCACTATTCTTTATTTATTTTAAATTGCCTTTCAAATGTCTATTCTTGGTGTTGGCTTTTATCAAATAAATTTCCCCCCAAAATGCGACTTATATATGTTTTTTTCCTTCTTTATTATGCATTTTCGGCCGGTGCGACTTATACTCCGAAAAATACGGTACTGTCAAATATTGAAACAAGGAAATTAAGGAAAATGCTTGGTAAAACACACACACTCACACACACCTTCACCAGAACACACATTCAACATCAAAATGCCTCTTCGGTACTGACGTCTAGTTTCCTTTGAGGGATGTAAACAGTTTTAGTGGCCGGTTGTCCGCTGGGGGGGACAGCTGCTGCGGCCAGAGGGGAGACGGGGACAGGTGTGTGGAAATAGCTGTGCTGGGGGAGCCCCGGTCCTTTGGGGGTGGTCAGTAGAGGCTAAAGCAAGAAGACAACAATGATCAGGTTAAGTTTGCATCATTCGACTCAATTGAACAAAACCAGTATCAATCAATCAATCAATGTTTATTTATATAGCCCTAAATTACAAGTGTCTCAAAGGGCTGCACAAGCCACAACGACATCCTCGGTTCAGATCCCACATAAGGTCAAGGAAAAACTCACAACCCTGTGGGACGTCCATGTGAATGACTATGAGAAACCTTGGAGAGGACCGCAGACGTCACATCGGGAAGCAATCCGCCATTTTCTCACTTTCGTCGGTGTGTTGTCGGAGGGTGTAACAACACGAACAGGGACGGATTCAAGTTGCACCAGTGGCCCAAAGATGCGAAAGTGGCAAGAAATTGGACGAAATTTGTTCAAAATACGAGGTTGTGGGGAAAGCCGACGAAATGGTCAGTCGTTTGTTCCGCACACTTTACCGACGAAAGCTATGCTACGACAGAGATGGCAAGAATGTGTGGATATCCTGCGACACTCAAAGCAGATGCTGACATCAACTCCAAAACTGGACAGATCAGCTTTCAGGAAAAGAGAGCGGATGAGGGTATGTCTACAGAATATATTAATTGATGAAAACTTTATTCATTACTCGCGGTTTTACGTAAATTATTATACATAAACTGTGTTTACCAATAATTTAGCTTAAAAACATTTATTTTTTTCAATCATTCGAGTACATTCGGGTAGTCTTGTGTAATGCAGTATTTTGTGTTTATTTAGGGAAGGTTAACCTGAGTGCTGAAATTGTGGAAAAATATATGTTGGCTGTCTGCACTCTCAAAGTGCATGTTGTTGCCAAATGTATTTCATATGCTGTAAACCTAGTTCATAGTTGTTAGTTTCCTTTAATGCCAAACAAACACATACCAATCGTTGGTTAGAAGGTGATCGCCGAATTCGTCCTCGCTTTCTCCCGTGTCGCTTTCGTCGGTTTCGCTTGCATACGGTTCAAACCGATATGGCTCAATAGCTTCAGTTTCTTCTTCAATTTGGTTTTCGCTACCTGCCTCCACACTACAACCATCCGTTTCAATACATGCGTAATCTGTTGAATCGCTTAAGCCGCTGAAATCCGAGTCTGAATCCGAGCTAATGTCGCTATACCTTGCTGTTCTATGCGCCATGCTTGTTTGTATCGGCATCACTGTGTGACGTCACAGGAAAATGGACGGGTGTATATAACGATGGTTAAAATCAGGCACTTTGGAGCTTTTTTTAGGGATATTGCGTGATGGGTTAAATTTTGAAAAATTTTCGAAAAATAAAATAAGCCACTGGGAACTGATTTTTAATGGTTTTAACCCTTCTGAAATTGTGATAATGTTCCCCTTTAACTTGGTTCAAAATAATGCTGATGATAATATCGTTTATCTGCAATAACTTTAATATATAGTCTAGCGAAGTGTGTCGGTACCTGTTGAACGCTGAATAAGGCCATGGAGTGCTGGGCCTGCTGCACGGTCACAGGCGACAAAGGTTTGATGAAAACCATCCCTCTCTGCTGCAGAGCCAGAGGACTGCAGCGCTCGGGAGTGTGCAGCGAGGTGAAGGGGTTCCCCGGGCTGGGGTTGGATATGAGGCCCAGGTTCTGCAGGGTGAAGTTGATGATAGCGGGGCTCGGGCTGTGGAGGCGACGGGGTTGCTGGGCCGAGTGCGGGGAGATGGCGGCGGCAGTGTGAAGACGGAGGCCGGTAGGAGTCACTTCCTGGAACGGTGGTCTGGAACCTGTTTGAGATCGGACGTACACACTGCAGTTATTTCTGTTTCTATTGTTTCCGCTCTCGGTGCTGCTGGTATGATCGGCAAGTGCTGAAGTGCAAAGAAACGGTCGGCAAACGGGCGCAACACACGCGCAGCCCAGGCACAGAAATGTGGCACCGTTGGATTTTACGTGAATCGATAACCGGTAGGCCCAACGGGATTTGGCTGGTGCCGAGAAA
This sequence comes from Nerophis lumbriciformis, assembly GCF_033978685.3. NCBI lineage: Eukaryota > Metazoa > Chordata > Actinopteri > Syngnathiformes > Syngnathidae > Nerophis > Nerophis lumbriciformis. The sequence continues at coordinate 17,303,990 of NC_084562.2, read as the reverse complement.
AGTGCCGGATTCGGTACCCATCTCGAGGGGTGCAACGGTACACAAAAGTTTCGGTTGGGTACGTACGTACCTCGGTTGAGAGGTCACGGTTCGGTTCATTTTCGGTACAATAAGAAAACAACAAAATATAAATTTTTTGGTTATTTACTTACCAAATTAATTTTTTTTACCAAATCTTCCACCAAAAATATTTTTCTTAGTGGAATATTTGATGTGAAGTAATCGGAACCATGGATAGGTCAATAATTCATAATAACATTGATTTTAAATCAATATTATGTTTTGAGCAATAACAGTTTGAAAGAAAAAAAAAACTGCTTTGTTTTATTAGTCAACATTGCAACTTTTTCTAAATTACATTTAACCTTTTTTTTATTTTACTTTTGTTATGTTTTTGTTTATTTTAATAGTATTTTTTTAATGTGCCGTGGGCCTTTAAAACATTAGCTGTGGGCCGCAAATGGCCTCCGGGGCACACTTTTGACACCCCTGCTATAGATAACAAAAAATTAAATCTGATAAATCTATGGATAAAAAGCAGAGCCTGGCGACTAGGGCTGCAACTAACAACTAATTTGATCACCGATGAATCTGTCGATTATTACTTCGATTAATCTATTAATAATCGGATAAAAGAGACAAACTAAATTTCTATCCTTTCCAGTATTTTATTGAAAAAAAAAAAACAGCATACTGGCACCATACTTATTTTGATTATTGTTTCTTAGCTGTTTGTAAATGTTGCAGTTTATAAATAAAGGTTTATAAAAAAATAAAAATAATAAAAATAAATAGCCTCTGCTCATATAGCATAGATCCAACGAATCGAAGACTAAATTAATCGCCAACTATTTTTTATAATCGATTAGTTGTTGCAGCCCTACTGGCGACGCATGCGCGTTTATCATAACTCTCTCGCTCTCTTTGTCTCTGCCTCTTCCTCACGAATGCTGCTGCGCGCACAATTTGTTTTGTTTTTAACCCCTTCTTAACCCTGAACGTACATTGAAAATACACGCAACCCTAAATCAAAATGCCGTACATTTGAGGCATTTAAAGGGGAACATTATCACCAGACCTATGTAAGCGTCAATATATACCTTGATGTTGCAGAAAAAAGACCATATATTTTTTAACCGATTTCCGAACTCTAAATGGGTGAATTTTGGCGAATTAAACGCCTTTCTAATATTCGCTCTCGGAGCGATGACGTCACAACGTGACGTCACATGGGGAAGCAATCCGCCATTTTCTCAAACACCGAGTCAAATCAGCTCTATTATTTTCCGCTTTTTCGACTGTTTTCCGTACCTTGGAGACATCATGCCTCGTCGGGACGGATTCAAGTTGCACCAGTGGCCCAAAGATGCGAAAGTGGCAAGAAATTGGACGTTTGTTCCGCACTCTTTACCGACGAAAGCTATGCTACGACAGAGATGGCAAGAATGTGTGGATATCCTGCGACACTCAAAGCAGATGCATTTCCAACGATAAAGTCAAAGAAATCTGCCGCCAGACCCCCATTGAATCTGCCGGAGTGTGTGAGCAATTCAGGGACAAAGGACCTCGGTAGCACGGCAAGCAATGGCGGCAGTTTGTTCCCGCAGACGAGCGAGCTAAACCCCCTGGATGTCTTGGCTCAAACCGTCCCTTATGCCACCGAAGATGATCAACAGAAGAATATCGACCCTAGCTTCCCTGGCCTGCTGATGAGCGTATGTCTACAGAATATATTAATTGATGAAAACTGGGCTGTCTGCACTCTCAAAGTGCATGTTGTTGCCAAATGTATTTCATATGCTGTAAACCTAGTTCATAGTTGTTAGTTTCCTTTAATGCCAAACAAACACATACCAATCGTTGGTTAGAAGGCGATCGCTGAATTCGTCCTTGCTTTCTCCCGTGTCGCTGGCTGTCGTGTCGTTTTCGCTTGCATACGGTTCAAACTGATATGGCTCAATAGCTTCAGTTTCTTCTTCAATTTCGTTTTCGCTACCTGCCTCCACACTACAACCATCCGTTTCAATACATGCGTAATCTGTTGAATCGCTTAAGCCGCTGAAATCCGAGTCTGAATCCGAGCTAATGTCGCTATACCTTGCTGTTGTTTGTGTTGGCATCACTGTGTGACGTCACAGGAAAATGGACGGGTGTATATAACTATGGTTATAATCAGGCACTTTGAAGCTTTTTTAGGGATATTGCGTGATGGGCTAAAATTTTGAAAAAAACTTCGAAAAATAAAATAAGCCACTGGGAACTGATTTTTAATGGTTTTAACCCTTCTGAAATTGTGATAATGTTCCCCTTTAAGAAACTCCGTCCGGACAGCCCCGCAAAAGAGGACATGTCCGGTGAAAAGAGGACATATGTTGTGCCTCGGTGTGCATTGTTTACACAACGTGCGTTATGCTACTTAATATGTCCATGTGGAAACTTGTTCGGTACACCTACGAACCGAACCGAAACCCCCGTCCCGAAACAGTTCAATACACGTACCGTTACACCCCTACCGCAAAGTTGCTAAGTAGGCAACACTAATGATCCCTTCTGCTCAGTCTTCTTATTCTCTGGCAGACCAGGTGCGGTATACCGGTACTGTGTTTATGAGCGAGGACAACGACATACTGCCACATTTATCTGTGGCGGTCTACCACCAATAAATGAATGTATGGGAAAGGTATTCCTAGCCCAGTGCTCACAATGGCTGACATTTACCTGCAGTAGGTGTTTGGAAAATATAAGCAGGAGAAGAAGCTTTGTTGCCGTCTCCTGCTGAGCCTTGATTGTCCTTGTAGCCGACTACCGACTGGGCGAGCGGGATCAGATAACCTGTTGGCACGAAAGCCTGTGCAGAGAAGAAATGATCAACGTCCACATTTTAAGTCCCTCTTCTTAAGCGCGTGGTGGGAGGTGACTTACCTCGGCGTTAGGTTGTCCAGGTGTGAGCGGGACGGCTCTGACGGGCGTCAAACCCGCCTCGCTGTCAGAGGTCGCCGCTTTGTCGTCCTTTTCCAAGAAGGTCTCCAAACTCTGCTCCAGCGTCTGAGCCGCCTGGGCGCAGCCGCCGGGGGTGTTGATGAACTCTGGATCCAGGTGGAGGGCTCGCTGCGAGGGCCGGCTAGAGAGCTGAAAGCTGCGGCGGCTCTTGGGGCGAGCCTGAAGGACGTCGCACTGATTTGGGGAAGGGTCCTAGAAAATAAAAGATGTAAAATACTGGAAAATTACACTATACAATATTAGGATGAAATTATATACAATGCGAATGATCTACTTAAAGGAGCCATATGTAGAAATTTCATGTGAAGTCATCATTAAATGGCCCTGATATGTCAAAAGGCATTAATAGTGAAGTGAATTACATTTATATAGCGCTTTTTCTCAAGTGACTCAAAGCGCTTTACATTGTGAAACCCAATATCTAAGTTACATTTAAAGCAGTGTGGGTGGCACTGGAAGCAGGTGGGTAAAGTGTCTTGCCCAAGGACACAACGGCAGTGACTAGGATGACGGAAGCAGGGATCGAACTTGCAACCCTCAAGTTGCTGGCACGGCCGCTCTACCAACCGAGCTATACCACTAATAAATCATGTTCTTATTGAATACCTCTATAATTGATAACAGTAGTTCAGCCGGAATATGCTCATTTCAAAATTTGATTTACAGCCCCGAAATCTTGTTATTGTTTTAATTTCGATGCCCCGCTCTCCACCGTTTGACCAATTAGAAATTCAGTGAGTGTGTCACATCTAGGTTGCCAGTTACGCACCGCCATATTTGTCTAGCTACTGCCACCGGTAAAGTTACTAAACATGTCAGACCTTAATAAATCCTTATGGTGTATTCTCAAGCCAGGAACAAAACGAGGATTTGTATCGGGGATGCCTTTGAAAGACGGAGACGATTGAAGGCGAAGAAGATTGTTTCATCTGACGCCAAAGTTGCTCATTTCCTCCTTGACAGGTAAGTAAGGCATTTACGTTTTCTTATTACTTGTAATTACCGTATTTTTCGCACCTGCCAAAAATGTATAATAAAGAAGGAAAAAAACATATATAAGTCGCACTGGAGTATAAGTCGCATTTTGGGGGGAAATTTATTTGATAAAACCCAACACCAAGAATAGACATTTGAAAGGCAATTTAAAATAAATAAAGAATAGTGAACAACAGGCTGAATAAGTGTACGTTATATGAGGCATAAATAACCAACTGAGAACGTGCCTGGTATGTTAACGTAACATATTATGGTAAGAGTCATTCAAATAACTATAACATATAGAACATGCTATACGTTTACCAAACAATCTGTCACTCCTAATCGCTAAATCCCATGAAATCTTATACGTCTAGTCTCTTACGTGAATGAGCTAAATAATATTATTTGATATTTTACGGTAATGTGTTAATAATTTCACACATAAGTCGCTCCTTAGTATAAGTCGCACACCCGGCCAAACTATGAAAAAAACTGCGACTTATAGTCCGAAAAATACGGTAATAGAAATGGACATTTGGTATGTACCGGTAAACAATATTGTCCAATAGAGTCTATGACCATGTCTAACAAAACTAGTATGCTTGGCATAATAGCCCGGTCAATGACACATTGACATATAGGATAACGGGGGAAATATATGCCCGTCGATGTGTACCGGTATTCCTACTGACAGGGCAAAATATATTCTCGACAAACAAACCCTATGTTGATATGGGTAGTGTCAGTGCCTATTTTGTTCTCAATATGCTGATACGCTGAGGAAATGGGTTACAAAATTAGCACAACTGTCATGGCAATGTGAAACTTATGGAGACAGCCAAATCATACAACAATTCCTCATTTGTGTTTGCATATTGTGGACTACATGTACCAAGTTATATGGCAATCTGAATCAAGGTAACACTATATAAAATCATATATAATACATGTTTTATTTTGAGAATAACAGCCTTTTTAATTATCATTATTAGTGGCTGCTCCACCAATAATAAAGCATTTACGATATTTCTTAATTAAATATTTGTAAAATATGAATGTATTTTTACAGATTTTTGGACCGTTGACAAGTAAGGCATCCATTCAAGTATATTTGTTTGTTTTCTTTACCTTGAGGTTAGAGTTGAGTCGCTTAGCTTTAGGAGGACTGCTCTCTGCAGCTGGATCAGAACACGCTCGTTTGACCAGAAGAGGGCTCCCGTCCAACACTTTTAAGGTGGACTGGTTCTTGGTAGCTAACGGGCCGGTCGGGCTCTGCCCGGTCTTCTCTTCGAAAGTCATCGAGCGTACGGCATAGCTCGTCGGATGTGGTCTGGTCAGAGGGTTGGGCCTGAGAGAAGCTGCGTGCAAATAGACGGGGTAGGCTCCGCCCCCCTGCTGCTGAGGTAAAATGACGGGGATGAAGGGTGAGCATTGTGCAGGGATGTATGCTACACCGCCCGAGGGCTGGGATGCCAGCGGGGTGCTGTGAATATCCTCGATTGGATTTAAGCTCGATGCCTGAGGCGGTTCCCCTGAGCTGGAAGTGGTCTGTTGGAGCCTCACAAGCATTGTTTTGGTCTCAGCAGGAACTGCCTTTGAATCTTTGCCTCCGGTTCTGGAATAGAATATCGGAAAATTACAAAGTGAATAATATATTATACCAGATGCAGGGAGCGGAATTGCTAAAGGAACAAGTTAAGGCATGAAAGATACTGATTTGGTAGACGCCAGCGATGCAACGATAAACGGTAACAATGATAACAAACCGTTAGTATAACTGTTAAATTAAAATGATCAAAAAAGCATGATAGATAACTGCACTTAGAAACTCACGGACTGACTGACTGCCACTAACATAAATAAATATATATACCGTATTTTCCGCACTATAAGGCGCACCTAAAAACCACAAATTTTCTCAAAAGCTAACAGTGCGCCTTATAACCCGGTGCGCTTTATTACGATTAATTTTCATAAAGTTTCGATCTCGCAACTTCGGTAAACAGCCGCCATCTTTTTTCCCGGTAGAACAGGAAGCGCTTCTTCTTCTACGCAAGCAACCGCCAAGGAAAGCACCCGCCCCCATAGAACAGGAAGCGCTTTAAGCAACCACCCGCCCCCGGAAGAAGAAGAAAAAACGCGCGGATATCACCGTACGTTTCATTTCCTGTTTACATCTGTAAAGACCACAAAATGGCTCCTACAAAGGACAAGGATCCGGTTCATAAAAAGACGCAATCTCTCCATCCGCACACGGATTACTACCGTATTTCACAGCAACTGATATTCCTGTGGAACGGGAGCACGTACGGTGAATATTCGCACCACAGGGAATGATAAGTCGTCCTTCACTGTGGTTCTAGCTTGCCATGCTAATGGCCAGAAACTTCCTCCCATGGTGATATTCAAAAGGAAGACCTTGCCAAAAGAGACCTTTCCAGCCGGCGTCATCATAAAAGCTAACTCGAAGGGATGGATGGATGAAGAAAAGATGAGCGAGTGGTTAAGGGAAGTTTACGCGAAGAGGCCGGGTGGCTTTTTTCACACAGCTCCGAAGGCGAACACACCTTCACTAAGACGGGCAGATAGCGCCGGTCGACATACGCCAACATCTGCCAGTGGATCGTAAATGCCTGGGCAGATAGTTTCGGTCACAACTGTGGTCCGAGCTTTCCGGAAGGCAGGATTCACAGAACTGCTGCACAACAACAGCGACACTGAATCCGATGACTTCGACGAGGCGGAGCCGGCCATTTTTGGATCCCACGCTTGCGCAACTTTTCAATTCGGACACCGAAGACGAAGAATTCGAAGGATTTACGAATGAAGAATAACTTCAGAAGGTGAGCGCTATGTTTATTTTGTGTGTTGTGACATTAACGTTCGAGCAACATTATGTTGCTATTTATTGCTCTACACCATTTTGAATTTTACTATGTTTGTGATTGCACATTTGCGTACATTTTGGGACAGAGTTGTTAGAACGCTGGTTTTCAATATATTATTAAAGTTTGACTGAACTATCTGACTGTTTTTTTGACATTCACTTTAGCGCAGCGTTTTTTTGACATTCACTTTAGCGCAGCGTAGGCGCGGCTTTTAGTCCGGGGCGGCTTATTGGTGGACAAAATTATGAAATATGTAATTCATAGAAGGTGCGGCTAATAATCCGGTGCGCCTTATAGTGCGGAAAATACGGTATATGTATGTGTATATATATATATATATATATATATGTATGTATGTATGTATGTATGTATGTATGTATGTATGTATGTATGTGTATATATATATATAAATATAAACACACACATACATAGGGTTTCCCCTTAATGCAACTGAATGTGGTGCACCGCCAGAGCAATATCGTAGTTGCTACACCTTGAAAATAAGGTGTTTTTTTTTTACGTGTAAACAATTGGTAGAATGTATTGAAGCCTTCAGAAGAAGTCACACAAAGTCTGACGCTATTTTTTTTTTAACTTTTATTGCCAATGTTAAGCTAACAAACTGCACAATTCCAACAGGTTTTACCTTCCGTGCAAACACTTTTGTCTCTGTGCTACCCCGGACACACAACAACACTTCTTCATTCCTCTTCCCCTATATCCGCTTTCAGACAAATTAACAAAACCACACGAACATAAAACATTACCACCGGCAGGTCGTGACAGTATGAATGGATATATATATATATAGCTTATTATGTGTGCACTGTTGACAAGTGAAAACTCAGCCACCAAAATGATACTTTGATCACGGATAACCGCGCTTCCGAAACCGGATGTAAACAAAACGCATGCAATTGCCAATAGTCAGCATGTCTGCGATGTGGACGTAACTTTAATATATCCCAGATATACCCACGGACAGCAATTTACAAAATGTGCAATGTATATATATATATATATATATATATATATATATATATATATATATACTGTGTATATATATATATATATATATTAGGGATGTTCGATAATGGCTTTTTGCCGATATCCGATATTGTCCAACTCTTTAATTACCGATACCGATATCAACCGATACATACAGTCGTGGAATTAACACATAATTATGCCTAATTTGGACAACCAGGTATGGTGAAGATAAGGTACTTTTAAGAAAAAATAATAAAATAAAATAAATAAATTAAAAACATTTTCTTGAATAAAAAAGAAAGTAAAACAATATAAAAACAGTTACATAGAAACTAGTAATTAATGAAATTTAGTAAAATTAACTGTTAAAGGTTAGTACTATTAGTGGACCAGCAGCACGCACAATCATGTGTGCTTACGGACTGTATCCCTTGCAGACTGTATTGATATATATTGATATATAATGTAGGAACCAGAATATTAATAACAGAAAGAAACAACCCTTTTGTGTGAATGAGTGTGAATGAGTGTAAATGGGGGAGGGAGGTTTTTTGGGTTGGTGCACTAATTGTAAGTGTATCTTGTGTTTTTTATGTTGATTTAATAAAAAAACAAAAAAAAAAACTTTAAAAAAAAAAAAACGATACCGATAAAAAAAAACAACAATACCGATAATTTCCGATATTACATTTTAACGCATTTATCGGCCGATAATATCGGCAGGCCGATATTATCGGACATCTCTAATATATATATATATATATATATATATATAAAACACATACACAGTACATATACATACTTATACAGTATATACATATATATGTATACATACATATACCGGTATATCTATACATACAAATATATATAAATATATATATATATATATGCATACATATACACATACATATATATATATATATATATATATACATATATATATATCTATATCGCCCATCAATAACACTTACAGTAATTGTGAGACACTGAGTAAATGAAACATTTGTTGATTATCGTCAATGAGAATAGTCGTTATTTATAGTTCTAATTTAAAATTACATAAAAGCGTTAAAAAAAATGACAAATTAAACGTGGCATGCACTTAACACAGTTTTGAATGAACTTACGCGGACTCCTGGTCAAGTTGAATTTTACAAATAGCAGCAAGTTGGGCCATTTTGCTCGGGAAGTCGTTGTCACCTGACAGCAAAGAGCACAAATGAGACAACGGATCAAAACATGAGACATTTTCACAAAGTGTACTCACTGAAGGCACTCTTAGCGGGGCTACTGGGCGCCGAGCTAATCTTGCGCCGGTCATCCTGAATGCTCTTGGCCAGCTTCATTAGAGACGGGTGTCGCGTGAAGCTTCGCTTAGTGCCGGGCGACGAAAAGAGGTTTTTGGCACAGTTTTCTAAAGTAGAGCGGGACTCCAGCACATTTGTCTTATTGGGTGGACACGTGGGAGTGGAACTCACAATATCTGAAATAAAAACAGTCAGGTGAAATGTTACAGTATTTGACATTTAGTCATCTAGAAAGAAATATATCAAATGTAGGAGCACCAAAATCAGAACATTGCATTGTGGGAGAGGTGGCACCTTCTGTTATGATGAGAACATTAACAACTATGCATTATATTGAGGGATGTAACTATATGAAAATCCCAGTATTGTTGAATGGGCTCAAAAATTTCTTCCACACACTTTTAATCAAGTTTTATTTCAAAAAGAAAATCAAATAGACACACAATAAAAATAAACTATCTTGGCAGGAGAAACATTAATTATTGTTCTGGCTTCTTCTGGGGCGGTATAGCTCGGTTGGTAGAGCGGCCATGCCATCAACTTGAGGGTTGCAGGTTCGATCCCCGCTTCTGCCATCCTCGTCACTGCCGTTGTGTCCTTGGGCAAGACACTTTACCCACCTGCTCCCAGTGCCACCCACACTGGTTTAAATGTAACTTAGATATTGGGTTTCACAATGTAAAGCGCTTTGAGTCATTTGAGAAAAAGCGCTATATAAATGTAATTCACTTCACTTCTTACTCTCGTTACCTTGCGTAATGACAATAAAGCTGATTCTGATTCTGAAGACCCATTTGTTTATTATTTGACTGTATGTTCATTTGCTTTCTTTTTAGTATTTTTAAAAACTAAAGGAACGTCCGGTTCACTTTCTGTTGTAGACAAATTTGTGTCCTATTCATCTGAGTTAGGGATGAAACAATATGAACATTTCATATCACAGTTATTGTGACCAAAATTCTCACAATTATCATTATTATCGCAAAACTGTTGAATGTGCTCTGAAAGTACATACACGCACAGAAATCTTTTGACCAAGTATTTTTTTAAATGACTAAAAAAAAATAGATGTTCGAAAACCCAATATTTTGCATGTTTTGCGTTTTTTATGCTTCACTGATAGTGTTTTCGTCTTAGTATTTTATGTTTTATTGGCTCAGCTCTTATTGTTTTAAATATTGGTTTACACTGTAGCACTTTAATATTAATTTAAATGAAAAGTGTGTAACAAATCAAAGCTATTATGATTATTTCTGGCTGTTGTTGTGGCATCCTACTCTGTTCAGCGGTCTTTGAACACACCGTAAAAACACATGAATGAATGATCATTGTTCTGAGAGCACAGGTTCAATGTCCACAATTAAATCGTTTAGTTGCGTAGACAGTAATGTGTTTATATACTGAAAGTTTAGATTGGGGTATGTCGTTCATAACGAGGAAATACATTAATGTCCCTTGTTTTCATGGTAGCATTTAAGGTGGCTAGCCAGCCATTAGCGCACAAGCTTGCTTCTCCAGTAAATAATCAGTATCACCGGTCTGTGAGTGCGGTTATCAATCGTGAGTTTACCATAACTCTATATGTAATCACAATCATGAATACGTATTATACCTTTCACTTTAGGGAGGTCGTTTGGGCCGACCCATTCAAATGCCGGTTTCCTCCCTCTTTCTTCTGTTACATGGACCTTTTCAATAAGCTTCAGGCTCCGCAGCACATTAGCGATGTCATAAAGTCGTCTCACTTTAGCTGCAAACATAAAACAAATAGAAAATTATATACATATATGTATATATATATATATATATATATATATATATATATATATATATATAGCATTCAAAGGTTTGTGACAAAAAAAAGCAACATCCATTTGTACTTTGTGCTCACTTTTTGTTTGTACTACAACCACACAAAACTACATGCACATGTGACAGTGTTGGCGCTAGGAATTTTCTAAAATGTCAAATCAAGTCATAAAAATGGGCTCCCACTTTTTTGTAACCATTTTGAAAACCAATGTTAAATGTATGCATCATCTTGTTGTATCTTGCATTCTACATTGTGTTTTGGAAAAAAAGTTGTCATAAACGTTACTTAATTTTTTATGCATATGTAAAATTTGTATGCATTTGTACCGTATTTTTCGGACTATAATTCGCAGTTTTTTTCATAGTTTGGCCGGGGGTGCGACTTATACTCAGGAGTGACTTATGTGTGAAATTATTAACACATTAGCGTAAAATATCAAATAATATTATTTAGCTCATTCACGTAAGAGACCAGACGTATAAGATTTCATGGGATTTAGCGATTAGGAGTGACAGATTGTTTGGTAAACGTATAGCATGTTCTATAGGTTATAGTTATTTGAATGACTCTTACCATAATATGTTACGTTAACATACCAGGCACGTTCTCAGTTGGTTATTTATGCCTCATATAACGTACACTTATTCAGCCTGTTGTTCACTATTCTTTATTTATTTTAAATTGCCTTTCAAATGTCTATTCTTGGTGTTGGCTTTTATCAAATAAATTTCCCCCAAAAATGCGACTTATACTCCAGTGCGACTTATATATGTTTTTTTCCTTCTTTATTATGCATTTTCAGCCGGTGCGACTTATACTCCGCAGCGACCTATACTCTAAAATATACGGTAAATGTATTCAGTGATAAACATTCATTCACTTTCTTCTTTCCTTCATGGATCTAAACTTTACCGCTGCCGCCTCAAAATCAAAGTTATCTGGCTGACGAGGACCACTGACACATCTTATCTCTGCATATTTGACTGGAATACCCTTACGGGCATTACTTATATCACAATCAAGTACCTACTGTAGTGTTTAATTGTTGAAATACCCTTTACAAAGCTAAATATCTACCCTAACGACCACTTTGCTGCTGCCAAAAATTGATTTTAAGGGTATTTCAACAAGTAAACAGTACAGTAGGTACTTGATTTTGGATATATGTAATGCCCATAAGGGTATTCTAGTAAAATATGCAGAGATAAGATGTGTCAGTATCAAAATATTACTTATAATCAATTTTTGGCAGCATCAAAGTGGTCGTTTGGGTAGATTTTTAGCTTTATAAAGGGTATTTCAACAAGTAAACAGTACGGTACACTAGGTACTTGATTTTGATGTATGTAATGCTCATAAGGGTATTCTAGTAAAATGTGCGCGTGTAAATATCAAAATATTACGTTGAATCACTTTTTGTCAGGCAATATTACATTGGGGGCGGTATGGCGTAGTGGGTAGAGCGGCCGTGCCAGAAACCTGAGGGTTGCAAGTTCGCTCCCCGCCTCTTGACATCCAAATCGCTGCCGTTGTGTCCTTGGGCAGGACACTTCACCCTTTCCCCCAGTGCCGCTCACACTGGTGAATGAATGATAAATGATTGGTGGTGGTCGGAGGGGCGGTAGGCGCAAACTGGCAGCCACGCTTCCGTCAGTCTACTCCAATGCAGTTGTGGCTATGAAAGTAGCTTACCACCACCAGGTGTGAATGAATGATGGGTTCTCACTTCTCTGTGAAGCGCTTTGAGTGTCTAGAAAAGCGCTATATAAATATAATCCATTATTATTATTATTATTTAATGAAAATTTTACCTGGGGATAGGTTGATTGACAACACTAAATTGGCCCTAGTGTGTGAATGTGAGTGTGAATGTTGTCTGTCTATCTGTGTTGGCCCTGCGATGAGGTGGCAACTTGTCCAGGGTGTACCCCGCCTTCCGCCCGAAGCAGCTGAGCGACCCCAAAGGGGACAAGCGGTAGAAAATGGATGGATGGATGAATACATCCAAACACTTTATAAATATGTATTATGTGCACGAAGAAAAAACAGTTACAATTGTATGTATCTTCTAAACAAGAAAGAGGTTTTATCACATCAACATCGAACTAACAACAATCCTTTCAATCTCATCAATACCACAGAAAAGGCAAACTGTCATTTTCCGGACACGACAAAGGCTTAAATAATGTCAAACACGTAGCGTTACAATAACCACAAAGATAAAGTGTTTGTCTTACACCTAGTAATCCGCTGTGGACAGACGAAGTCAAGCAAGGAAAATCAATTTTTGGCAGGCAATCACATTTTGGCACAACACCGGCAAATATAAACAAAACAAAGGCATAAAGCGATAATCGATAAAAAAAACCATGCAAACCGGAGTTTTGACATGGGAAAAGCAGAGTCTGTAAAAATTGTTGTTGGACGCATAGACTTCTGGAAATGCATCCTTTCTAATTTCAATGCATAAAAGGACACAAAAAGTGCGTTAACGGCAACATTGTATAAATATATATATATATATATATACAAACCCCGTTTCCATATGAGTTGGGAAATTGTGTTACCGTATTTTCCGCACTATAAGGCGCACCTAAAAACCACAATTTTTCTCAAAAGCTGACAGTGCGCCTAATAACCCGGTGCGCTTTATTACGATTCATTTTCATAAAGTTTCGGTCTCGCAACTTCGGTAAACAGCCGCCATCTTTTTTCCCGGTAGAACAGGAAGCGCTTCTTCTTCTACGCAAGCAACCGCCAAGGAAAGCACCCGCCCCCATAGAACAGGAAGCGCTTCACCCGCCCCCGGAAGAAGAAGAAAAAACGCGCGGATATCACCGTACGTTTCATTTCCTGTTTACATCTGTAAAGACCACAAAATGGCTCCTACTAAACGATCCGGGTCATAAAAAGACGCAATCTCTCCATCCGCACACGGATTACTACCGTATTTCACAGCAACTGAACCGCACTGTGGAACGGGAGCACGTACGGTGAATATTCGCTCCACAGGGAATGAGAAGTCATCCTTCACTGTGGTTCTAGCTTGCCATGCTAACTTCCACTCATGGTGATATTCAAAAGGAAGACCTTGCCAAAAGAGACCTTTCCAGCCGGCGTCATCATAAAAGCTAACTCGAAGGGATGGATGGATGAAGAAAAGATGAGCGAGTGGTTAAGGGAAGTTTACGCGAAGAGGCCGGGTGGCTTTTTTCACACAGCTCCGAAGGCGAACACACCTTCACTAAGACGGGCAGACAGCCTCGGACGACATACGCCAACATCTGCCAGTGGATCGTAAATGCTTGGGCAGATATTTCGGTCACAACTGTGGTCCGAGCTTTCCGGAAGGCAGGATTCACAGAACAACAGCGACACTGACTCCCGATGACTTCTACGAGACGGAACCGGCCATTTTGGATCCCACGCTAGCGCAACTTTTCAATTCGGACACCGAAGACGAAGAATTCGAAGGATTTACGAATGAAGAATAACTTCAGAAGGTGAGCGCTATGTTTATTTTGTGTGTTGTGACATTAACGTTCGAGCAACATTATGTTACTATTGCTCTACACCATTTTGAATTTTACTATGTTTGTGATTGCACATTTGCGTACATTTTGGGACAGAGTTGTTAGAACGCTGGTTTTCAATATATTATTAAAGTTTGACTGAACTATCTGACTGTTTTTTTGACATTCACTTTAGCGCAGCGTTTTTTTGACATTCACTTTAGCGCAGCGTAGGCGCGGCTTTTAGTCCGGGGCGGCTTATTGGTGGACAAAATTATGAAATATGTAATTCATAGAAGGTGCGGCTAATAATCCGGTGCGCCTTATAGTGCGGAAAATACGGTATATGTAAATATAAACGGAATACAATGATTTGCAAATCCTTTTCAACCCATATTCAATTGAATGCACTACAACGACAAGATATTTGATGTTCAAACTCATAAACTTTATTTTTTTTTTGCAAATAATAATTAACTTAGAATTTCATGGCTGCAACACATGCCAAAGTAGTTGGGAAAGGGCATGTTTACCACTGTGTTACATGGCCTTTCCTTTTAACAACACTCAGTAAACGTTTGGGAACTGAGGAGACACATTTTTTAAGCTTCTAAGGTGGAATTCTTTCCCATTCTTGCTTGATGTACAGCTTAAGTTGTTCAACAGTCCGGGGATCTCCGTTGTAGTATTTTAGGCTTCATAATGCGCCACACATTTTCAATGGGAGACAGGTCTGGACTACAGGCAGGCCAGTCTAGTACCCGCACTCTTTTACTATGAAGCCACGTTGATGTAACACCTGGCTTGGCATTGTCTTACTGAAATAAGCAGGGGCGTCCATGGTAACGTTGCTTGGATGGCAACATATGTTGCTCCAAAACCTGTATGTACCTTTCAGCATTAATGGTTCCTTCACAGATGTGTAAGTTACCCATGTCTTGGGCACTAATACACCCCCATACCATCACAGATGCTGGCTTTTCAACTTTGCGTCTATAACAATCCGGATGGTTCTTTTCCTCTTTGGTCCGGACGACACGACGTCCACAGTTTCCAAAAACAATTTGAAATGTGGACTCGTCAGACCACAGTACACTTTTCCACTTTGTATCAGTCCAACTTAGATGAGCCCAGGCCCAGCGAAGCCGACGGCGTTCCTGGGTGTTGTTGATAAACGGTTTTCGCCTTGCATAGGAGAGTTTTAACTTGCACTTACAGATGTAGCGACCAACTGTAGTTACTGACAGTGGGTTTCTGAAGTGTTCCTGAGCCCATGTGGTGATATCCTTTACACACTGATGTCGCTTGTTGATGCAGTACAGCCTGAGGGATCGAAGGTCACAGGCTTAGCTGCTTACGTGCGGTGATTTCTCCAGATTCTCTGAACCCTTTGATGATATTACGGACCGTAGATGGTGAAATCCCTAAATTCCTTGCAATAGCTGATTAAGAAAGGTTTTTCTTAAACTGTTCAACAATTTGCTCACGCATTTGTTGACAAAGTGGTGATCCTCGCCCCATCCTTATTTGTGAATGACTGAGCATTTCATGGAATCTACTTTTATACCCAATCATGGCACCCACCTGTTCCCAATTTGCCTGTTCACCTGTGGGATGTTCCAAATAAGTGTTTGATGAGCATTCCTCAACTTTATCAGTATTTATTGCCACCTTTCCCAACTTCTTTGTCACGTGTTGCTGGCATCAAATTCTAAAGTTAATGATTATTTGCACACAAAAAAATATTTATCAGTTTGAACATCAAATATGTTGTCTTTGTAGCATATTCAACTGAATATGGGTTGAAAATGATTTACAAATCATTGTATTCCGCTTATATTTACATCTAACACAATTTCCCAACTTATATGGAAACGGGGTTTGTATATATATATACACATATCTGAAAGGCTTGTGACATAAAAAACAAAAAGAAGCAACATTCATTAGTATTTTGTTCTCACGTATTGTTTTTACTACAACTACGCAAAACTACATGCACATGTGACATGGCCAATTATGCAAATTAGACGACATGCTGTAAACCCCGCCGCAGATAGATTGCAGTCCCGCAACATGCAACACACAAACTACTCACTCTTGAATTTGTTCTTGTCTTGGTCTGCACCCTGGTCCTCTCCGATCAAGATTTTAGCAGCTACATCCAGGCTGACCACAGGAGGACAGGAGACCAGGAAGAGCATGACAAACTTCTGGCTCATTACCCTCAGAGATTTGTCCTTTCGACTGTTGACGGACGCTAGGGTGGCAAACAGAAACAATGTTGTAGTTATCATAATTCATCACCGCGAAAGGGGATATTTGACCTCTCACCTGCTTTGAACTCAACCCCCGGAAGCTCGACAAAGAAGAGCTCCTTCTGCCCGTGCTCGCTACTTTCCGAGTCCGCCGCCTCTTTGTTTTCCTTCTCCTCCATGTCGAAATCAAACTCCGTATCCAGGAAGCGCTGTCGGATCTGCTGCATCTGCTGGCCGTACTTCTGCTCCTCGCCCACCCGCTTCAGGATGGCCAGCGTCTGGGCCAGATTGGTCCGTCCGTGCCACATGTAGCGGTTCTTTGCCGAGCGGCTCACCATGTGCAAGCTCTCCAGCACGTTCATGATATCGTAAATGCGGCGGCGTTCCACATCTGTGTAGACAGATAATAGTATAACTAATCAATCAATCAATCAATGTTTATTTATATAGCCCTAAATCACAAGTGTCTCAAAAGGGCTGCACAAGCCACAACGACATCCTCGGTTCAGATCCCATAACGAACACATGACAAGACTGGATACAGTTGGATTGTAAGACCCTGCTAACTAGGGGTGGGTAGCTGTCACTTTTGAATTGACACTACCTATTGCCGGTACCTGGAAAGTACCAATTTTTGGTACTTGTTCAATATTAATAAATGCAATTTTTTTTGGGGGGGGGTGTACATTTTTTTCTCTAAATTTGCCCCCCCGAGCCATAATAATTGCCCAGGCCTGCACAGTGTTTAAAGGGGAACATTATCACCAGACCTATGTAAGCGTCAATATATACCTTGATGTTGCAGAAAAAAGACCATATATTTTTTTAACCGATTTCCGAACTCTAAATGGGTGAATTTTGGCGAATTAAACGCCTTTCTATTATTCGCTCTCGGAGCGATGACGTCACAACGTGACGTCACATCGGGAAGCAATCCGCCATTTTCTCAAACACCGAGTCAAATCAGCTCTGTTATTTTCCGTTTTTTCGACTGTTTTCCGTACCTTGGAGACATCATGCCTCGTCGGTGTGTTGTCGGAGGGTGTAACAACACGAACAGGGACGGATTCAAGTTGCACCAGTGGCCCAAAGATGCGAAAGTGGCAAGAAATTGGACGTTTGTTCCGCACACTTTACCGACGAAAGCTATGCTACGACAGAGATGGCAAGAATGTGTGGGTATCCTGCGACACTCAAAGCAGATGCATTTCCAACGATAAAGTCAAAGAAATCTGCCGCCAGACCCCCATTGAATCTGCCGGAGTGTGTGAGCAATTCAGGGACAAAAAACCTCGGTAGCACGGCAAGCAATGGCGGCAGTTTGTTCACGCAGACGAGCGAGCTAAACCTCCTGGATGTCTTGGCTCACACCGTCCCTTATGCCACCGAAGATGATCAAGAGAAGAATATCGACCCTAGCTTCCCTGGCCTGCATTGGACATCAACTCCAAAACTGGACAGATCAGCTTTCAGGAAAAGAGCGCAGATGAGGGTATGTCTACAGAATATATTAATTGATGAAAACTGGGCTGTCTGCACTCTCAAAGTGCATGTTGTTGCCAAATGTATTTCAAATGCTGTAAACCTAGTTCATAGTTGTTAGTTTCCTTTAATGCCAAACAAACACATACCAATCGTTGGTTAGAAGGCGATCGCCGAATTCGTCCTCGCTTTCTCCCGTGTCGCTGGCTGTCGTGTCGTTTTCGTCGGTTTCGCTTGCATACGGTTCAAACCGATATGGCTCAATAGCTTCAGTTTCTTCTTCAATTTCGTTTTCGCTACTTGCCTCCACACTACAACCATCCGTTTCAATAAATGCGTAATCTGTTGAATCGCTTAAGCCGCTGAAATCCGAGTTTGAATCCGAGCTAATGTCGCTATAGCTTGCTGTTCTTTCCGCCATGTTTGTTTGTATCGGCATCACTGTGTGACGTCACAGGAAAATGGACGGGTGTATATAACGATGGTTAAAATCAGGCACTTTGAAGCTTTTTTTAGGGATATTGCGTGATGGGTAAAATTTTGAAAAAAACTTCGAAAAATAAAATAAGCCACTGGGAACTGATTTTTAATGGTTTTAACCCTTCTGAAATTGTCATAATGTTCCCCTTTAAACAATATTGTGCATCTTAGTTGTAGTTTTGATTTCCAAATTTGGAGGTGTTGAAAATCACTAATCAGTAGGGGTGTAACGGTACGTGTATTTGTATTGAACCGTTTCGGTACGGGGTTCCGGTTCGGTGGCAAACCGAACGAGTTTCCACACGAACATATTAAGTAGTTAAGTCTTAACAAGCTGCTCTGCTTTCTGCCTCTGTCTCCTACACAGCACCCAGCATTGTCCTACCCACACAACCATCTGATTGGTTACAACCTTAGCGGTAACAGCCTATCAGCAGTGCGTATTCAGGGCGGTAACAGCCAATCAGCAGTGCGTATTCAGAGCGCATGAAGTCAGTGCTTCTGCAGTGGGGTTAGCAGATAGGTGTTTAGCAGGTTAGCATCAGACAGCGGACTCTCCCCAAATAAAAATAAACACCTCCCAGTCAACTACTCGTAACATCACTATGAGCCCGTTGACCTTCTAGAAACAAACTGCAGCTCAGCACGCTCGCAGTCCTGGCTTGAGGTGAAGGCTAATTAGCTTTTAGCGTAACGTTAGCTCATTTTGCGGTGTGTGTGTGTGTGTGTGTAATCATTAGTAATGTAGCAGGCTAGTTTTGAATAGCAGGGTCCCTGCTATCACACGTTGATAAAAATATAACATTTACATAATAAAAATCCACTACAGGCTTCCCAAACGCTGTAATAAATTAAGCATGATGAGTTGACTTGAAACTGTTTAATGTTGCACTTTTTATATGTAGAAGAAAAGTTTTGTCATTTTATTTAATCCGAGCAACAACTTGAGGCAGTTTAATGTTGATTAACGTGGGCAGAATTATTATAGTGTTCCCAATGTTAAAAGGATAAAGCCATTGTTTACAAATTTGGTAAATAAATAACCAACAAATTTATATTTTCTTGTTTTCTTACTGTACCGAAAATGAACCGAACCGTGACCTCTAAACCGAGGTACGTACCGACCCGAATTTTTTGTGAACCGTTACACCCCTACTAATCAGTAACAAATCCAACATAAATTCGCATCGAGCTAGCGCATTTTGAAAAGTAAAGCCGTATTGTATTTTTGAGCGACTTCCTTTTGCTTTGAAAAAGTTATCACTACCTAGAGCAGGGGTCGGCAACCTTTACCAGTCAAAGAGCCATTTTGACCAGTTTCACAAATTACGGTATAGAAAACAATGGGACGCAATTTTTTTGGGAAATTTTAAATGAAATAACACTGCATACAAATTTTTTTTTTGCTTTGTGCTATGTATGACCAGGGGTCTCAGACACGCTGCCCACACCTTTATGTGGACTTTGAAAGCTGGTGCGGCATGCGGGTTTTAGATGAATGGCGCTTGTCAGCGTCATGCGTGCCGTGATGGTACAGCATATAGCACCCACTACAGTCAGCGTGACTGATCAGCCACACATTGCATGGGGTTTCCGCTTGCTCACGTAGGTAACAGCAAGGCATACTTGGTCAACAACCACACAGGTCACACTGACGGTGGCGGTATAAAAAAAAACTTTAACACTCTTACTAATAATGCGCCACACTGTGAACCCACACCAAACAAGAATGACAAACACATTTCGGGAGAACATCTGCACCGTAACACAACATAAACACAACAGGATAAATACCCAGAATCCCATGCAGCCCTAACTCTTCCGGGATACATTATACACCCCCCGCTACCAAACCCCGCCCACTTCAACCGACGCACAGAGAGAGAGAGGGTTGGGGGGGGGTTGATGTGTGAGGGAGCAGGGTTGGGGTGGGGGCGGGGTTTGGTGGTAGCAGGAGTGTATAATGTAGCCCGGAAGAGTCAGGGCTGCATGGGATTCTGGGTGTTTGTTCTGTTGTGTTAAGGTGCAGATGTTCTCCCGAAATGTGTTTGTCATTCTTGTTTGGTTTTGGTTCAAAGTGTGGCGCATTATTAGTAAGAGTGTTAAAGTTGTTTTATATGACCACCGTCAGTGTAACCTGTGTGGCTGTTGACCAAGTATGCCTTGCTGTCAAATACGTGTTCAAGCAGAAGATGTATATTGTATAACAAGTGTTGGGCTGGCACGCTGTTAATACAGATTTTAGAGGGCGCCAAATGTTGTACCATCATGGCACGCCCTTATTATAGCCGTAAGGGTGAAAATCGGTGAATATTAATCCCGGGAGTTTTCTGCGAGAGGCACTGAAATCCGGAAGTCTCACGGGTAAATTGGGGGGTTCAGCAAGTAAGCTGCTGAGCCGCATCAGAGTGATCAAAGAGCCGCATACGGCTCCGGAGCCGCGGGTTGCCAACCCCTGACCTAGGGGGAGTCTGGCAACAAAGGTATCTAAATATAGCACGGTTTGATTTGATTCGAATCGGAACTCGGCAGACTTGGGTCGGTACCTATAATAGTACCAAATTCGGTACCCATCCCTACAGCTGACATACTCAGTTCCGTGGCCACGTCATCCAGGCAGATGTCAATGTTGTGAGTCGGGTCAGGGCTATCCGGGTAGCGGGCGAGGAACTTGTGACAGAGCAAACCCAGACTTTTTTCCTTTCTGCTGATCAATCTCTCAGACTCATCTCCGTCTCCAACGTCCTACAGGAAAATGACGACAAACGGGTGAGAAGAACATATCAGCATCTGTTTGTGAACATTCTGCATCCAAATAACTGTTTAAAATGTGTTTTTACCTGAGTTGAATCAGGAACCTTTTGCAGTTTGGGATCTGGACATAGCTCCATCTCACGGTTCCTGATATCCGGACTGGCAGCACTGATGAGCATTTTGAGGTTGGATGTTGGCGTCCATGGATCAACAGACCGTGTTTCTCTTCCTTTTTTTGGAGTTGCGAGCGGGCCCATGATAAGTTGTGTGTGCTCGCCACTTCTCAAGGACTTATCAAACCCAGAGAGGCTATAAAGCCATCACCAGCCTTTTAACAAAACGGGGAAGAAAATAGATTTTTATTACATGCTTTTTCATTGTTATATATTGAAACAATTAGAGCCTGTGTAAGTGAAATATGTACACATATACGAGGGCTGGGCCGATAAAACAATATCAATATACAGTACAGGCCAAAAGTTTGGACACACATTCTCAGTTCAATGCGTTTTTGTTATTTTCATGACTATTTACATTGTAGATTGTCACTGAAGGCATCAAAACTATGACACTTGTGAAGTGAAAACCCTCTTGAAGCTCATCGAGAGAATGCCAAGGGTGTGCAAAAAAGTAATCAGAGAAAAGGGTGGCTATTTTGAAGAAAATATAAAACATGTTTTCAGTTATCTCACTTTTTTTTGTTAAGTACATAAGTCCACATGTGTTCATTCATAGTTTTGATGCCTTCAGTGACAATCTACAATGTAAATAGTCATGAAAATAAAGAAAACACATTGAATGAGAAGGTGTGTCCAAACTTTTCGCCTGTACTGTATATCACGATAAACACATATTAAATAAAAATTTGATATTCAGATATATATTTTGGCCGGACCATACCGTGTGTTACAAAACAAGGTTGGTTGCATAAACAAAAACTTGCATTCTGGTAACCTAGCAAAACAGAAAGTGATGACTGAGCAACGGGAGGGACACGCTAGCAGCCAATCACGTAACAGTATCAAGTTTGCCTGCGCAATCCTGCTGTTGATTCCCTGCATGGAGTGATAAGTGAAACTAAAAAACGATTGCTGCAGAGAGCGAAGAAATTGTCGACAAAACAGGAAGTTATCGCGACAGTATTGCAGTCTTGGGATTTTTAAAACGGACCCTAGTCCTTAACCGCGCTGAATTATTTTCTTTTCAACACACGTTTGATCTTGGGCTGCAACAACTAATCGATGAAATCGATTAAAATCGATTATAAAAATAATTGCCGATTAATTTAGTCATCGATTCGTTGGATCTATGCTATGCGCAGAGGTTTTTTTTTTAATTAATTTTTAAAAAAAATAAACCTTTATTTATAAACTGCAACATTTACAAACAGCTGAGAAACAATAATCAAAATAAGTATGGTGCCAGTATGCTGTTTTTTTCAAAAAAATACTGGATAGGATAGAAATGTAGTTTGTCTATTTTATCCGATTATTAATCGATTAATCGAAGTAATAATCGACAGATTAATCGATTATCAAATTAATCGTTAGTTGCAGCCCTAGTTTGATCCCTTTTCGGGTATACAGAAACAGGTCTGAACTTAAGTCCAGGAATATAAAAATAAAACAAATTTGCTACTTTTAAATAATAGTAATTTAGACCAATAATATTACTGCACAACATAAATTACTTTCCATACTTAAATAAGTATAACAGACCAAATCAAAGGTTACACATCCAAAACTTCCTGGTTCTTCTCCGGTTTTTGAATGTTTACATTTTCACACTTTGCACTATTTTGTTACACTTTGCTAAGCATTTTGCACATCCCAGCAGGCACAAGACATCGATACAACGTTTATTATGCTTATATGTCCTTTAAAACAACTTTGTAAAAGAGTTGTATTTGTAAATTGAGACAACGTTAGCATATAATGTTGGATCCACGTTGTCGGTTGGAAAATAACCAAATTTCAATGGTCAAGTCAACGTCACGACCTGACATTGAATACACGTCGTCAAAATCATGTTGTTTCAACGTTGTATTTGTGTTGCAGAATATTGGTCGGAAAATTACTAAAATTCAATGGTCAAATTAACGGAAAAGCATGTTGTTCCAACGTTAGGTTTGAGTTGATTAACGTCAAGACCTAACTCAACAAGTTCTCAATTTCGTTTTAATGTCTTGTACCTGCTGGGATATTCCTTATTTTTTGCGAATAGTTCCATATGATTTTAGAATGTTTACATTGATGGTTTTCCATGGTTACGTTGACATGTATTTTCCTTTCTGCCTTGATAGCAATAATATTTACACGTAATATATTATTTCCTCGTCCTTGTTTTTGATAGGCCATAAAAATATCAATAATTTTCGACATTGACCTATAAAAAACACGTATATCGTGATACAGTTTTCAGTCACATCGCAATATACTCCTCTTATATGTACTTAGTTAGAATAATACATAATGTTGGATATAGAGAACATACAAACCCTTTATTTATACTGAAATTCCACGACATAGTGAATTTGCAAATTATACACAAAGCAAACTATAATCTGCTACCCAAGAATATACAACAATTCTTCTCAACAAAAGAGGAGAAATATAATCTTAGAGAAAAATGTAATTTAAAACATGTGTACGCACGTACAACACTTAAGACCTTCAGTATATCAGTATGTGGAATTAAATTATGGAATGGATTAAGCAAAGAAATCAAACAATGTACTAATATGATCCACTTCGAGAAACTCTTCAAACTTTAAGTGTTTACAAATTACAAAGACGAAGAATAATGATAAAACTTTCTGAATTTATTTATTTCAAGATAATCTTACTCATCTCACCATAGGAAATATAACTTACTTCACCAATTACTATTTACCGTATTTTTCGGAGTGTAAGTCGCACCGACCGAAAATGCATAATAAAAAAGGAAAAAAACATATATAAGTCGCACTTTTGGGGGAAATTTATTTGATGAAAGCCAACAGCAAGAATAGACATTTGAAAGGCTATTTAAAATAAATAAAGAATAGTGAACAACAGGCTGAATAAGTGTACGTTATATGAGGCATAAATAACCAACTGAGAACGTGCCTGGTATGTTAACGTAACATATTATGGTAAGATTAATTCAAATAACTATAACATATAGAACATGCTATACGTTTACCAAACAATCTGTCACTCCTAATCGCTAAATCCCATGAAATCGTATACGTCTAGTCTCTTACGTGAATGAGCGAAATAATATTATTTGATATTTCACGGTAATGTGTTAATAATTTCACACATAAGTCGCTCCTGAGTATAAGTCTCACCCCCGGCCAAAATATGAAAAAAACTGCGACTTATAGTCCGAAAAATACGGTATTTTTTAATTGTTATTATTTATGGAGTATATTGTGACTAAAATTGAGAACAGGAAGTGAACAAAAGTTTTAGCAACTGCTATGTAAAGGAAAAGGGGTAGGATTAAATAAGCTCTGCTTCTTCCTACTCCTTTTCGAAGATGTTGAATAGGGACACTGGAAATTGTGATGTGTCATGTTGTTCCAAATAAACTCAAACGCAACTCAACTTACATGATTATCCATTAGAAAATATATTAAGCATTGACACACATTTCACTTAAACAGGCTTGCTATATACAGAGAGACGTGTTAATAATTCAGCACAAACTAATTACGTCATTTAACTTTGTTGGCTTAATTCGGAATAAACCATACGCCATAAATATTATCAAAAATAGTACTGTCACCAGAGAGGATAGCGAACTGAGAAATAAAAAAAAACAAATCAAAGAAAAACAAATCAAAACACAAGTTTTTATATTGGCGGTAAGTGACGTGCTATCTGTCGAATCATGGGGCTCGCAAGGCAGAGCGCCCGCCCTCTTTGTTTCAACCAGCCAATGAGCGCGCAGCAAACAGGAAGCGAGCCGGGCGTCCCGCGTCGGTAAGTATTTTTTGAAATCCTTGGCGGGTAACGAAGTCCACAGTGGCGGAATGCACACACATTTACACTTTTTCACAGAATAATACTGCGGATACATTAACACAATCTTATAGACAAAACGACGTGTTTCACTAGAAGAAAACAAAGCCATTTGTGCCACCAACGCGCGGTAAAACCGGTTATTCCAGATACAAACCGCTATTAAAAAAAAGGGTTTTGTTGAACGCGTAGAGCAGCGAGTAAAACAGCGGACATGTTTTGATTAGTTACCGATTAAAACGAATGATGTTATTTAAATTTGTAATTGTTATTTCATTAAAAAACAATACACAAGCTCGTTAAAGACTTACCACAGTCAGCGAGGGAAACCGGTCACATAAATGTGTTGCGAAGCATTACTAGTTATTCCCACAGATTATTCCGATGGTTTGAAATATAAATTTACACACAAAAAAAAGGGAACCAGCTATTAAGCGACAGAACTTCCGAATAAATTGCCGCCTCCAAAGTTGTGTGGGTAGCAACGTTAGGCCCTCCCGTACTGAGCATGCGCACTGACGACACTTCCGCCCGGGGCGGGTCAAGACTAGAGACAAGTACCGGACATGCCCAAGTTACACTTACTAAGATTTCACCAGTGGTTTGCCAGGAAAGGCCGTCTCTGCTGGCCTACCATAAACCATGACCATACATTAATAAAAGTTTATTTTTAAATTCCATCCATCCATTTTCTACCGCTTGTCCCTTTCGGGGTCGCGGGAGGTCACTGGAGCCTATCTCTGCTGCACTTTTCATAAATATGTAAAAGTATTCATCATATTCTCTTCATGTCGTATTAGGCTCCAGTGTTGCTGTTTTTAAGTTAGAGCTTTTTATCCAATCGGTATTCAGCTTGCTTGTTGCCAGCGCTGTGCGAATTCTGCCGGAGGCCTTCTGAATCAACATTAGTGCCTGGTTAACAGACAGATGCGATATAGCCATACTTGCCAACCTTGAGACCTCCGATTTCGGGAGGTGGGGGTTGGGGGCGGGGGGCGTGGTCGGGGGCGTGGTTAATATATATATATATATATATATATATATATATATATATATATATATATATATATATATATATATATATATATATATATATATGTATGTGTGGGAAAAAAATCACAAGACTATTTCATCTCTACAGGCCTGTTTCATGAGGGTTTCCTCAATCAAACCCTCATGAAACAGGCCTGTAGAGATGAAATAGTCTTGTGATTTTTTTCCCACACATACATATATTGCGCTCTACTACGGTATCGAGCACTATTTTTTGGATAACCTTATTAAGACATATATATATATATATATATATATATATATATATATATATATATATATATATATATATATATATATATATATATATATATATATATATATATATATATATATATATAAGAAATACTTGACTTTCAGTGAATTCTAGCTATTAAATATATATATATATTTTATTTTATATAAATAAAAAAAATATTTGAATTTCAGTGTTCACTTATTTACACATATACACACACATAACACTCATCTACTCATTGTTGAGTTAAGGGTTGAATTGTCCATCCTTGTTCTATTCTCTGTCACTATTTCAGAACACACACATTATACAACTATACATTATAAAATCAATAAGAAAACGGGAGCTCTAATTTGGGAGTCTGAATTAGGATCAGAAGTTCCTATACAAACATTGCGCACTCACGTCACCTTTTTGTATTGATTACTGCAGCAGTGCACTGGATTCATTCACAAATACAAACTACAACTCACAAACACTTTAGAGTTAGGCTCCACCATCAGAATGTGTACTTAAACTTATAAAGATCACCTGGATATTATTCAGTGAGTTGATTCACCAAAACTAACCTGTTATACAGGAGGAAAAAGCACACAGGACGTTTAAATTGTTCACAGACTGGTCGCTCTCATCAGAATGACAAGACACTTCCGGTCTGCAGGTGATAGCATTCAATTGGGAAGAAACGCCCTACTTCCCCCTACTGACCAATGTGAATACTGATAAATGTGTAATGACAGCTCCAAAAACGAATTCAAACCACAAAATAAAATAAATAAATCAACACAAAAATGTGACACATTATGGGTGGGTCACATATGCATGTACAGTAGATGGCAGTATTGTCCTGTTTAAAAGTGTCACAACATTGCTGTTTACGGCAGACAAACTGCTTTACGGTAGACGAAAACTTGACTGCTGTTGTTGTTGTGTGTTGTTACCGCGCTGGGAGGACGTTAATGAAACTGCCTTACAATAAACCCACATAAGAAACCAAGAACTCGCCCTCGATCATTCTACAGTTATAACGTGATTGGGCAGGCACGCTGTTTATATTGTGGGAAAGCGGACGTGAGAACAGGCTGTCAACACGTCACTCAAGGTCCGCATGGAGCTGGAGGGGGCGTGGTCTCCAGCTCCGCCTGAATTTCGGGAGAAAATTTGTCCCGGGAGGTTTTTGGGAGAGGCGCTGAATTTCGGGAGTCTCCCGGAAAATCCGGGAGGGTTGGCAAGTATGGATATAGCCGATCAGATCACGAGTTGTTGACAGTATTTTGATTGATTGATTGAAACTTTTATTAGTAGATTGCACAGTGAAGTACATATTCCGTACAATTGACCACTAAATGGTAACACCCGAATAAGTTTTTCAACTTGTTTAAGTCGGGGTCCACTATATACATAATACAGTCATCACACAAGCTAATCATCAGAGTATATACATTGAATTATTTACATTATTTACAATACGTACGCGATGAACGTAAAGCTGTATTAACACGCATATAACATGTTTATTAATTTTCTTTTTTTGTTTCCATTGTCGTGTTTCTGTTTGGGCGCTAAGTGGCGGCAAAAGCCAGCTTTACGCGGAGTCTCCATGGAAACGGACGAGCTTCTTCCAGGATGTTGAGCG
The DNA here is from genome assembly GCF_033978685.3 of Nerophis lumbriciformis. Lineage (NCBI taxonomy): Eukaryota > Metazoa > Chordata > Actinopteri > Syngnathiformes > Syngnathidae > Nerophis > Nerophis lumbriciformis. Next base: position 17,275,594 of record NC_084562.2, on the reverse strand, counting down.
AGAGCATAGAGTGACGTCATTTTAGAGGGAAGGTGCGGGACACCGATGGTTACTTTAGGTACACCTCGGAATTTAGCAAATTACTCTCGGCTAGATTGGTATCTAGATCAGAACAATCTATAAAAAGCTCTATACTCGTTGTTCACAGTATAACCATTTTATTTCATTCCGTACACGCCCTTTAAAAGAATTGATCTTGAATGCCTTATATTGAAAAGAACAGGGTATAAGCATGGATTAGTTCCAAGTGCAGCATGACTGCAATCAGAAAAACGTTTTGCAGCCCTGCCCACCCATTTCTTCCCACAGCCCCTGAATGCACCACTCGCTCGGGCTCACAGACCGGAGACATCAGCGTCCAGGCAAGGCATCTTCTCCACGAGGGGACGAAACAAGTGACAAGTTTTGGGTAAGAGTGTTTTTTTTCACTAACAAAAAATAGGACATTCACTAGTGCTTTTGTTGCCTCAATGTATATAGTGCGTGTTTTTTTTTCTCACGGCAGTTTCTAGAAAGCTCAGCATGCTCTGCAGGTTCTCCTGCAGGGATGCTGCAGTATAGCTCACTACTCCCTTCTCGCTATTTTAGCTACTATATATATATATATATATATATATATATATATATATATATATATATATATATATATATATATATATATATATATATATATATAATATGCTGCAGTATAGCTCACTACTCCCTTCTCACTATTTTAGCTACTATATATACATATATATATATATATATATATATACATTGCATGGGCACTTATGTTATAATTAATGTGTAAATACATCCTTATAAAGTGTTTTTAGTGTTGAAGTTCTTCAATAGTCATATTCTGTTTCATTTAATTGATCATATTCATATCATAGTAGGGCTGGAAATATAGACGATACAATATGCAATTATGATCTTTATTTTTTTTTAAATTATTATTATTATTATTATTTATTTATTTATTTTTTTATTTTTTTGTCCTGTCCAGCTACTCAGGCAAATCATATAATAATAATAATAATAATAATAATAATAATAATAATATATTTTATTTGTAAAATGCACTTTACATTGAACAAACAACCTCAAAGTGCTACAGTGTATTGAAAAAAATGATAATAATAAAAAGATAATAAAAAAATAAAAAAACTAGAACAGCCTAATAGCTAAAACTAGTATGCATACATCTATAAAAAGGCATTTTTGTAAATAAGGGTTTTTAAGCCTTTTTTAAAAAGCATCCACAGTCTGTGGTGCCCTCAGGTGGTCAGGGTACATTTTCATTAATTTTTTTAATCGGTTTTTGAACATTATGAATCTATTTAGAAACGGTGAGTAGGAATCGCGATTTGGATGTGAATCAATTTTTTAATAGACCACAAGAAGTGTTTGGAATGTCGAAAAAAATTATATGACCCCTTTAAATGTTTAATGGACATAACAAATGAGTCGGCGTAATTGGTCACCGTAGAACAGACCTGGGCAAATTAAGGCCTGTTAAGCTTTTCAATCTGGCCTGCTGGACATTCCCAAATAATTTTTTTAGATCTTTAAGATGGAAAGTGTAGCTGCCATTATGATGTGCAGTGATGTTTTCAAATGACCGTAAGTCTTGAACTATACAAAGTATTTCAATGGTTGGAATCTGCGCTTTTGCATGATATTCTAGTGACTATGGTATTCTACGTCACAGCAGCTCAGACGAGGTACCAAGAAGTGTGGGTGGGGAGCGTTTCCACAAAGTGATGCCAGAGCGGCCAGCCTGAAATGCAGGTGTCGGACAGACACGGAAGGATATTTTTACAACAGTGTTCTAAAGCTTAGTGATGTATCAGATATATCAGATCGTAGGTGTTTTTTTTACCCTTCATGTTCATATTTTGCTGTGTTTGTTGCATTTTTTGTTGCATTTCGCTTGATTGTAAAATATGTCGATAGAGAGGGGGTGTGACATTCATATGTTGTCAATATTCAGTGTTTTATTTTTCATAGTTAATATTGTACATCCCACATTCTTTATTTTTATGTACATTCTGGGTGTCTCATTCAGTAAAAAAGTTTTAAATTCCATTCCCGTTTTTTTAAGGCGGTCTGTCATAACGTTTTTAGCATTCAATCAGACATTATTGTGAGGTTTTGTATTAGTATTCCTAAAAATAGGACCCAAGCATACATACTGTACAGCAGATTTTCACAGCTTACATATGTATGTATGTACAGTATGTATGTATGTGTGTATATATATATATATATACCTGTATATATATATATATATATATATATATATATATATACCAATTTAGACACTTTTTTCTCAAAATTTGGCCCCCCGAGTCAAAATAATTGCCCAGGCCTGCCGTAGAAAATAGGGTTGCAGTCGGTGGTATTAAAAACAATTCACACATACAGAGCAGCCATACATACTAGGGCTGCGAATCTTTGGGTGTCCCACGATTGGATTCAATATCGATTCTTGGGGTCACGATTCGATTCAAAATCGATTTTTTTTCGATTCAAAAGGATTCTCTATTCATTCAATACATATGATTTCAGCAGGATCTACCCCAGTCTGCTGACATGCAAGCAGAGTAGTAGATTTTTGTAAAAAGCTTTTATAATTGTAAAGGATCATGTTTTATCAACTGATTGCAATAATGTAAATTTGTTTTAACTATTAAATGAACCAAAAATATGACTTATTTTATCTTCGTGAAAATATTGGACACAGTGTGTTGTCAAGCTTATGAGATGTGATGCAAGTGTAAGCCACTGTGACACTATTGTTCTTTTTTTTTTTTTTATAAATGTCTAATGATAATGTCAATGAGGGATTTTTAATCACTGCTATGTTGAAATTGTAACTAATATTGATACTGTTGTTGATAATATTCATTTTTGTTTCACTACTTTTGGTTTGTTCTGTGTCGTGTTTGTGTCTCCTCTCAATTGCTCTGTTTATTGCAGTTCTGAGTGTTGCTGGGTCGGGTTTGGTTTTGGAATTGGATTGCATTGTTATGGTATTGCTGTGTATTATTTTGTTGGATTAATTAATTTAAAAAAAATAAAATGAGAATCGATTCTGAATCGCACAACGTGAGAATCGCGATTCGAATTCGAATCGATTTTTTCCCACACCCCTAATACATACCCAACATAGTAACACCGGAGTCAGTCATGTAACTTGAGTAGGAACGTGTAAGAAAAGGGCCACTGCTAAAATCAAGTAGTGCTTTTGGCTGCAACTCTGTAAGCTAGATCAAATTGAGTTCATGCTGTGGAATTTTTTATTTTTTTTCTGGTGCTAAAGAGCTAACCAACTAGTGCAGGCTTGGGCAATTATTTTGACTCAAGAGGCCACATTCAGGGAAAAAAAATGTGTCTGGGGGCCGGTATATCTATTTTTAGGAACACTAATACAAAACCTCACAATCATGTCTGATTTCATCCAAAAAACATTATGAATGGAATGGAATTTTACCTTTTTTTACTGAATGAGACACCCAGAATGTACATGAAAATAAAGAATGTGGGATTTACAATATTAACTATGAAGGATAAAACACTGAATATTGACAACATATGAACGTCACACCCCTTCTCCATCGACATTTTTTACAATCAAGTGAAACGCAACAAACACAGCGAAATATGATTGCGCAGGGTAAAAAAAAAACCACCTACAATCTGATTTATCTGATATCACTAAGCTTTAGAACTTTGTTGTAAAAATCTCCTTCCGCGTCTGTCCCTGACACCCGCATTTCAGGCTGGCCGCTCTGGAAACACTCTATGGAAACGCTCCCCACCCACACTGCTTGGTGCCTGGTCTGAGCTGCTGTGACTTAGATGACCATAGTAACTAATTAGATGACCATAGTAACTAATTAGATTACCATAGTAACTAATTAGATTACCATAGTAACTAGTATATCATGCAAAAGCGCAGATTCCAACCATTGAAATACTTTGTATAGTTCAAGACTTACGGTCAGGCGGCACGGTGTGACAGGGGTTAGTGCGTGTGCCTCACAATACGAAGGTCCTGAGAAGTCCTGAGTTTAATCCCGGGCTCGGGATCTTTCTGTGTGGAGTTTGCATGTTCTCCCTGTGACTGCGTGAGTTCACTCCAGCTTCCTCCCACTTCCAAAGACATGCACCTGGGGATAGGTTGATTGGCAACACTAAATTGGCCCTAGTGCAGTGGTTCTCAACCTTGTTGGAGGTACCGAACCCCACCGGTTTCATATGCGCATTCACCGAACCCTTCTTTAGTGAAAAATAAAAATTATAGTTATATGTTTTTGGTAACACTTTAGTATGGGGAACATATTCTAAGTAACAAAGACTTAATTTAGAGTTATTTGGTTAGGGTTAGGGTCAGGGTTAGAGGGTTAGGGTTATAATAAGGCCATGCCGAATAAGGCATTAATAAATACTTAATAATGACTAGTTAAGAGCCAATATGTTACTAATTTGCATGTTAATAAGCAACTAATTAATGGTGAATATGTTCCCCATACTAAAGTGTTACCATGTTTTTTTACTGGTGCATAAAATGAACCGTGCATGAACATCACCTTGTTCAAAGAACAAAACCAACACAATGCATGAACTCACAACAAATTACACACCTGCAAACCAGTCAGCTGTTGCCGTATCCGTAATACGCCGATAGGGAGAAGTTTGTATTTACACGATGAGTCGGGTGTGTTTTGACCTCCGCCGAACCCCTGAGGCCGACTCACCGAACCCCTTAGGGTTCGATCGAACCCAGGTTAAGAACCACTGCCCGAGTGTGTGAATGTGAGTGTGAATCTCTGTCGATCTGTGTTGGCCCTGTGATGAGGTGGCGACTTGTCCAGGGTGTACCCCGCTTTCCGCCTGAATGCAGCTGAGATAGGCTCCAGCACCCCCCTCCACCCCAAAATGGACAAGCGGTAGAAAATGGATGGATGGAAGACTTACGGTCATTTGAAAACATCATAATGGCAGCTACAGTTTCCATCTTACAGCTCTAAAATAAATATTTGGGAATGCCCAGGTCTGAGCTAGTGGAACTGATCAACCCTAGATCAAGGTTATGTTCAGTCCTATTTATACATGATTTTTCTTTGACCCTTTCTTTTTCTCTACACAAGCAGCTGTTCACTACAGGACACCGTACTTTTGAGAGTGACGCCAGCTTCACTCCGCCTTTGCCGTTCTTCTCCCTTAAAACTGGCGGACGCCGCTTGGAAAACCCTGCGGCGTATAATCTGTGATCTCTGGATCACGAGCTGACTGTTGTCCAAGAGAAAGGATTATGATAATAACACCCTCAAAAATCTCCATGGCTGAGGTGGTACTTCTGGAAGACACGGGCACCCTGCTGGTATCTGGTTTCCATCATCTGCCGTAATGCTCCCTTCAGCCCAGGCCAAGAACCGCACATCGAGAAGCGCTATGGGTGTGACAAGGCTTATAGCTGAGGCTGGACCCTCTCAGAGATCGACTGTCATCTGTCTGATGAAGCACAGTTGATGGACAAACTCTTTTTTTTTTTTTTACCCCAATTCTTGGATATCTGTTCATGCATCGCTGCAACAAATCAAGTGGGAGGTCTACAGAAATACTTTGAGCGGTGTATTTTTTCTTTGCTTCCAACCCTGTTGTAACTGCTGGATAGTCTGCTGTGCAACAGCCTGAATACTCGCCCACTTATGGGAAGATGGAGGCAGGAGCTGAGGTTTGTCCAAAACAGCACCCCAGGAGGAAACCTGCGTCGCATGGCTTGGAGGACCAGAAAAGGGTGAGTTTATTTCTTCATTATGTGCACTTTATCCACCTGTCTGCTATTTATCGTGTGATGGTTTTGGTGCACGCAGCGAGGTGAACCTTGAACGGGTTGATACACCCGTTAATAAACACTGTAATTATTAGGGATGTCCGATAATATCGGCCTGCCGATATTATCGGCCGATAAATGCGTTAAAATGTAATATCGGAAATTATCGGTATCGTTTTTTTATTATCGGTATCGTTTTTTTTTTTGGTTTTTTTTTTTAATTAAATCAACATAAAAAACACAAGATACACTTACAATTAGTGCACCAACCCAAAAAAACCTTCCTCCCCCATTTACACTCATTCACACTCATTCACACAAAAGGGTTGTTTCTTTCTGTTATTAATATTCTGGTTCCTACATTATATATCAATATATATCAATACAGTCTGCAAGGGATACAGTCCGTAAGCACACATGATTGTCCGTGCTGCTGGTCCACTAATAGTACTAACCTTTAACAGTTAATTTTACTCATTTTCATCAATTACTAGTTTCTATGTAACTGTTTTTATATAGTTTTACTTTCTTTTTTTACTCAAGAAAATGTTTTTAATTTATTTATCTTATTTTATTATTATTTTTTTTTAATGTACCTTATCTTCACCATACCTGGTTGTCCAAATTAGGCATAATAATGTGTTAATTCCACGACTGCATACATCTGTTGATATCGGTATCGGTTGATATCGATATCGTTTTTTAAATTTTTTTTAATTATTATTAATTTTTTTATTTTCTTTAATTAAATCAACATGAAAAACACAAGATACACTTACAATTAGCGCACCAACCCAAAAAACCTCCCTCCCCCATTTACACTCATTCACACAAAAGGGTTGTTTCTTTCTGTTATTAATATTCTGGTTCCTACATTATATATCAATATATATCAATACAGTCTGCAAGGGATACAGTCCGTAAGCACACATGATTGTCCGTGCTACTGATCCACTAATAGTACTAACATTTAACAGTTAATTTCACTCATTTTCATTAATTACTAGTTTCTATGTAACTGTTTTTATATTGTTTTACTTTATTTTTTATTCAAGAAAATGTTTTTAATTTATTTATCTTATTTTATAAAAAAAATTTAAAATGTACCTTATCTTCACCATACCTGGTTGTCCAAATTAGGCATAATAATGTGTTAATTCCACGACTGCATATATTTGTTGATATCGGTTGATATCGGTACCGGTAATTAAAGAGTTGGACAATATCGGAATATCGGCAAAAAGCCATTATCGGACATCCCTAGTAATTATGTGCTCCAAAGAAAATGCCAGTCTGACAATAATCAGGGAATCGTATTCAGGAGACGTCATGACGGCGCAGAATCGGAGCCAAAACACCAATGGAAGTATGAAGGACCTAAGAGGTCGTCTTGTGGCGTTTTGTGGTTGTGTCGAATTACTTAGTCTGTCTGCCGCTAAGACGGATGGAGTATTTGATCCCGCGACTCGTTTTTCTTCCTTTCAGCTCTGCAGTTTCCACATGCATGTTGTGGCTCCTGTGCTGTCGTTGAATATAAAAGCCATTGATCATCATTTAAACCCAGACAATATATTCCTTGTAGTGTTGTCCCGATACCAATATTTTGGTACCGGTAGCAAAATTATTTCGATACTTTTCGGTGCTTTTCGATACTTTTCTAAATAAAGGGCACCACAAAAAATGGCATTATTGGCTTTATTTGAACAGAAAATATTACAGTACATTAAACATATGTTTCTTATTGCAAGTTTACCCTTAAATAAAATAGTGAACATACTGATAAAAAACAAGTTGTCTTATAAGTAAGCAAACAAAGGCTCCTAATTTAGTCTGCTGACATATGCAGTAACATATTGTGTCATTTTCCATTCTATTATTTTGTCAACATTATTAAGGACAAGTGGTAGAAAATGAATTAGGCTTAGACTACTGCAACGCACTTCTTGTCGGGATCCCCAGCAAGAACATCCAGAAGCTGCAATACATACATTCCCTCTACCTCAAATAACTACTCACCCCCAAATCCTCCACACGACACCTCAGTCTAACCTCCTCCAACCTCCGAGGACTAAGCTACGAACAATGGGAGACCGGGCTTTCTGCTCCGCCGCTCCCAGTCTGTTGAACGCTCTCCCTGACCACCTGAGGGCACCACAGACTGTGGATGCTTTTAAAAAAGGCTTAAAAACTGTTCTTTTAAAAAAAGCCTTTTTTTTTAGATATATGCATACTGGTTTTAGCTATTAGGCTGTTCTAGTCTTTATTTGTATTTATTTTTTAATATCTTTTTGAATACACTATAGCACTTTGAGGTTGTTTACTCAATGTAAAGTGCTTTTTACAAATAAAATCTATTATTTTTTATTATTATTATTATTATTATTTTATTATTATTAATTATTAATCTACGTGTTAATTTACTGTTAAAATCTGCTTACTTTCTCTTTTGTGGGGCGGTATAGCTCGGTTGGTAGAGCGGCCGTGCCAGCAACTTGAGGGTTGCAGGTTCGATCCCCGCATCCGCCATCCTAGTTACTGCCGTTGTGTCCTTGGGCAAGACACTTTACCCACCTGCTCCCAGTGCCACCCACACTGGTTTAAATGTATCTTAGATATTGGGTTTCACTATGTAAAGCGCTTTGAGTCACTAGAGAAAAGCGCTATATAAATATAATTCACTTCACTTCATTTCACTTTTAACATGTTCTATCTACACTTCTGTTAAAATGTAATAATCACTTATTCTTCTGTTGTTTGGATGTTTTACATTAGTTTTGGATGATACCACAAATTTGGGTATCAATCGCCGTTCGCCGCTAGCTAGCCATGTCTTAAAGCACCCTTTCCGGTTGGCGTTTCAGTGTTATAAATGCACCTTTATCTTTAGTTTTTAAGCCAAAATGCGTCCGTTCTCCCTTTTCTGTCTACACACTGTGTGTGTTTGTAAGTACTCCGTGATTGTGCGCTGCCGAACATGCTCGTCTTTTTGTAAACCAGCAATGTCACGACGTGACGACGACGGGGAGACGGGGGATTGGCGGACCATTACTTTTCAGAGGCGGTATAGTACCGAATATGATTCATTAGTATCGCAGTACTAACCCTAATTCCTTGGGCGTCTTTTTAGGAGCAATTTGACCGCTCTCGGTTGTGTGCACCCTTTAAGAGCTGTATCACACCAGTCTGTGTTGCTCTTGTTTTCTTGATTGATGTTTAACCGATTTAGTTAACAAGCGTGTGCGGTATTGATTAAATGTAAACTAGTTTTTTTTTTCTTCATGTGTCGAGAGACTGTCTTTGTCCACCTTGACAGCTACTTGCTGGCACTTAAAAACTGTCTGAACTCATTTGGATTGCCATTGTCAGAGTGTTCCTCTACCTCAACTTGCTTGTTTAAGATATGAGCTGTCTCTCCGCTTTTTGTTGTGCGTTAATTTGCGAGCATAATTGGAGTTACGAGCTGCCGGTACAGAATCAGAATCAGAATCAGAAATACTTTAATAATCCCCGAGGGGAAATTAAAGATTTTCAGCACAATCCCATTCAAGAGCAGACAAACACCGGTGCCCCTTACAAAAAAGGTGAGAAACAGGTAAACGCTGGGGGGGGTAGAGAAAAAAAATCAGTCTAAGCCTGGGCCCAAGGGGGAAAAACAACTCAAAGCCATAGCACACATAAGCATGTGTGTAAGAGGGACACATCAAACATCAAAGAACACAAAGTACATTAAAGACATTAAAGGGGAACATTATCACAATTTCAGAAGGGTTAAAACCATTAAAAATCAGTTCCCAGAGGCTTATTTTATTTTTCGAAGTTTTTTTCAAAATTTTACCCATCACGCAATATCCCTAAAAAAAGCTTCAAAGTGCCTGATTTTAACCATCGTTATATACACCCGTCCATTTTCCTGTGACGACACATAGTGATGCCAATACAAACAAACATGGCGGAAAGAACAGCAAGCTATAGCGACATTAGCTCGGATTCAGACTCGGATTTCAGCGGCTTAAGCGATTCAACAGATTCCGCATGTATTGAAACGGATGGTTGTAGTGTGGAGGCAGGTAGCGAAAACGAAATTGAAGAAGAAACTGAAGCTATTGAGCCATATCGGTTTGAACCGTATGCAAGCGAAACCGACGAAAACGACACGACAGCCAGCGACACGGGAGAAAGCGAGGACGAATTCGGCGATCGCCTTCTAACCAACGATTGGTATGTGTTTGTTTGGCATTAAAGGAAACTAACAACTATGAACTAGGTTTACAGCATATGAAATACATTTGGCAACAACATGCACTTTGAGAGTGCAGACAGCCCAATTTTCATCAATTAATATAAATCAAATCAAATCAAATCAACTTTATTTATAAAGCACATTTAAAATTTACCACAGGGGTAGCCAAAGTGCTGTACAATGAACAGGTTAAAAGATAAAACGAGTACCGAGCAAACACAACACAACACAAACAGAACACGATAAAAAATAAATAATTAAAATAGAATTAATAAAAACATAAAAACATAAAAACAGGATCACAGCAGGTGTATTATGGGGCGCCATTGCAGGATGGATATCACTCAGTGTTAAAAGCCATGGAATAAAAGTATGTTTTTAAGAGAGATTTAAAAACAGGAAGAGAGGAGACTTGTCTAACACTCAGGGGTAGGTCGTTCCAGAGCTTGGGAGCAGCAACGGCGAAAGCTCTGTCACCTCTAAGCTTCAGCCTTGTGTCAGGGACCGTCATAATATATTCTGTAGACATACCCTCATCCGCGCTCTTTTCCTGAAAGCTGATCTGTCCAGTTTTGGAGTTGATGTCAGCAGGCCAGGGAAGCTAGGGTCGATATTCTTCTCTTGATCATCTTCGGTGGCATAAGGGACGGTGTGAGCCAAGACATCCAGGGGGTTTAGCTCGCTCGTCTGCGGGAACAAACTGCCGCCATTGCTTGCCGTGCTACCGAAGTCCTTTGTCCCTGAATTGCTCACACACTCCGGCAGATTCAATGGGGGTCTGGCGGCAGATTTCTTTGACTTTATCGTTGGAAATGCATCTGCTTTGAGTGTCGCAGGATATCCACACATTCTTGCCATCTCTGTCGTAGCATAGCTTTCGTCGGTAAAGTATGCGGAACAAACGTCCAATTTATTGCCACTTTCGCATCTTTGGGCCACTGGTGCAACTTGAATCCGTCCCTGTTCGTGTTGTTACACCCTCCGACAACACACCGACGAGGCATGATGTCTCCAAGGTACGGAAAAACGGAAAATAACAGAGCTGATTTGACTCGGTGTTTGAGAAAATGGCGGATTGCTTCCCGATGTGACATATCGTTGTGACGTCATCCGTCTGAGAGCGAATATTAGAAAGGCGTTTAATTTGCCAAAATTCACCCATTTAGAGTTTGGAAATCGGTTAAAAAAATATATGGTCTTTTTTCTGCAACATCAAGGTATATATTGACGCTTACATAGGTCTGGTGATAATGTTCCCCTTTAAATTTGAGCCTTGCAACCCTCCTCGCAACTTAAAGCATAAGAGAGACAGCTTGTATCTCAAAATCCTGGGAAGTTGAGGTACCACTGTAGCTTTGGTTTCCCTCTTTTCTGCATTTATAAAAAAAAAAAAAACGGTATCGGTGGAATCATGTCTTTAAATTATTGATTTGATCAGGTGTGTTAAATTAGTCGCCTGGGATGATGTAGAACATGAATATTAATTGGTGCATGCAGAGGATCAGCTGCTGTTCTCTTAAGATGAGCCTCTCTGGATGGGAAGGACTTGGCATTCTTGTCTAGTGTTCTGTGGAGCTTGGTATGTACGTAATCCCGCCCAAACTGCTTTATTGTTGCTGTGGTAACCCATCTCAATAGCATTCACAAATTGAGGTTTTGCCCTCTTGCATGCTCAATGACTTACACCCCGCGACACGTGTAGATTCCTTTTGAAGCCCGAGTCGGTGCATCGAAGTGGCAGCGTCATGAATCAGAGACCAAACGAGACCAGGCACTCTCTGTAGGGAATTCGACTGAGCCAATTCCCACCTTCCCTCGATATGGACGTGAACTGAACCAAGTCAATTGAAATAGCATAGGTGGCAGTCTCTCATTGTTTAAGTATTAGCAGTATGGTTTCATACCAGCTGACAATTACCTTGGCTCTGTGAGTTCAAGATCCTATATGTGATACTCGCCAGCACAGGGTAATTGGATTTTGTTCACTTTGTAGGTTTAGATACTTGAATGTCCCCAGTGCCACATATTAATTTTCTTTAAGTAGCAATCATGGGCGTACGCGGACAACAGAAAGCCGTTTCTGGCACATTCACAATCTCAAAGGACGGTATCAAGACTCTGGATGTTATTATAACCTTCTCACATTATAGCCTTAGTAAGCTCTTAAAACCTCTTCAGATAACCTTAAGAATTTAAAGAGGAATGAAAAATATGGCGGGTTTTTTTCTCACGCCAAGAAGAGCATATATTTCAAAGCGGTCATATTGAATTGTTCATTTTATCTTAATAAAATCTAACAAGTATGAACAGATCCCATTGACTATAGCAGTGTTTTTCAACCACTGTGCCGTGAGATACAGTCTGGTGTGCCGTGAGAGATTATCTAATTTGGGTTAAAATATTTTTCCCGAACAAGTAATTATAGTCTGCAAATTATGTGTTGTTGTTGAGTGTCGGTTTTTTGATTGATTGATTGAAACTTTTCATACAATTTACCACTAAATGGTAACACCGGAATAAGTTTTTCAACTTGTTTAAAGGGGAACATTATCACCAGACCTATGTAAGCGTCAATATATACCTTGATGTTGCAGAAAAAAGACCATATATTTTTTTAACCGATTTTCGAACTCTAAATGGGTGAATTTTGGCGAATTAAACGCCTTTCTATTATTCGCTCTCGGAGCGATGACGTCACAACGTGACGTCATATCGGGAAGCAATCCGCCATTTTCTCAAAGACCGAGTCAAATCAGCTCTGTTATTTTCCGTTTTTTCGACTGTTTTCCATACCTTGGAGACATCATGCCTCGTCGGTGTGTTGTCGGAGGGTGTAACAACATGAACAGGGACGGATTCAAGTTGCACCAGTGGCCCAAAGATGCGAAAGTGGCAAGAAATTGGACGTTTGTTCCGCACACTTTACCGACGAAAGCTATGCTACGACAGAGATGGCAAGAATGTGTGGATATCCTGTGACACTCAAAGCAGATGCATTTCCAACGATAAAGTCAAAGAAATCTGCCGCCAGACCCCCAGGAAATTTAGGTATCAATCCGATACCAAGTCGTTACAGGATCATACATTGGTCATATTCAAAGTCCTCATGAGTTTATGAACATAATATAAATAAATAAAAAACAGATGAAGATGTTGTGATGCCAAAAAATATCGACAATCATAGTAGTATCACCCCTGTACTTGGTATCATTACAGTGGATGTCAGGTGTAGATCCACCAATGGCGTTTGTTTATATTTTGATCAAAAAGTTTCGGAATAAGGCAAAGTTGTTTTATGATATCTCCACTAAGCCTCTCTGGTTTGAATGAACATTTCTGGTACTTATGGGAAGCTGAAATACACAACATCAAGTAAGAAATATGAATTTTACATAATATGACCCTAAATTTAAGTGGTGTTTGATACATTTGAGTGTAGTTCTTTTGGATATTGTGAGGTGGGTATTGTATGGGTGCTGTTGACTTCATGGAGAAAGTACTTCTCAAAAATCCTGGAGACACGCATAATATATCTCTTTGTGTTTTCAATATCTTTACTCGAAATGATCTTTTCAGTTAATACCCAACAATAAAGGTGTTGTTATTGAAATACCCATTAGGACTCTCTTTCCCCGGTTCAATAACACTAGACGTGGTGTTAATTGAACAGTGGCTCTTCAACAAGTCAACTCTCAGGGAGGTTGTTTGACTGAGCTTAATAATTAAGCTACAAACAATGAAGCCTTCACCGTTTATTGAAGGACAGAGACATGTCATTATTCAGTTATGTAAATACAGCCACGGTTCATTCTCTGTGTAAATGAAAATAAATTCAATCATGGTCAGTGTAAAGTCTCACAACGGAAGGATTGAATATAATTATTTATTCCCACACTGTCAGGATGTCATACACGTAGAGTACAATACAAGTACTTTAATTTGTTAATTAGTTTTTTATTACATTGTTTATTAATAAATACAGTATTAGCAACCTCACATCTTATAGAATCTCCCTCAGTTTCTTGCTCCCTAAGTGTAATTTACCCATTGGCACGTACTGCATGACTAAGACAAACAGTTATGTAAACAGTACATTCCAAAAAGGGGTGTCACGATACCATTTTTTCTCTTTATTGTCCTATACAATACCGATATAGGACACAGCATTGAATATATATACTTAAATATTTATATTGACAAACGTCGAGTCAGAATATTGGTCAGTTGAGGTACATACGTATGTTTAGATTGTGGGCTTAGCTGTTGTGTAGCTGCACGTTCACTGGATGTCGAGCCTTGCACAAGTACCGTAAACGCGCTGAAGGACTTTTTGTATCAGAGAGTTTACATTCAAGCAGATATAATCCGACACTTGTTTTTCTACTGATATCAAACTTATGTCAATATCAGGTCTTTTGTGTCATGTTTGTGTGTCCTCCCAATTGCTCTGTTGATTGCTATTCTGAATGTTGCTGGTGTTTGGTTTTGGAATTGGAATTGTATTATAATTGTATTATTATGTATTATTTTGTTGGAACTGAAATATGAATACAAAAAAATATCAGGTCAGGACACCCTAATTACAACCACAACCACAACATACTGTATGGGGCCGTCATCTCTCTGATTGTATTGCAAGTCAATGGTTGGTAACGTTCTCTTCTTAAAGCATCCGGGAAGTTGTTACGGCCACCTTTTTCATGTCGATAGTTGTTTGCCCCTTAAAGAGATTGAGTTTACACATTTTCATCAACAATTGACATTCTAGTCAAGACCAAGTTTAGAAACCCATTAGCCTCAATGACGACCCACCTAATCATCTTAGTACTGTTTCATTGGCATGTTGCCGAGATGGAGAAGACCTCAAGAGGGCTGACAATTCATTATTGAGAAGATTTGATTGATTGTCCTGTCAGAAGGATGGCAGGACTGCTATCTTGAACTAATTGTGGGTTATTATCAGCGAGATTGCCATGATGACAAACTTGAGAGTGTTCAGCCTTGGTAAGAGTAGGGAAACTAGGGATTAGGTTGTTACCTTGTACTGGACGATGACATATTATTGGTTTGAAGTGGTGTTGTCCCGATAGCAACATTTTGGTACCGGTACCGGTACTTTTCTAAATAAAGGGGACCACAAAAAATGGCATTATTGGCTTTATTTGAACAACAAATCTTAGGGTACATTAAACATATGTTTCTTATTGCAAGTTTGTCCTTAAATAAAATAGTGAACATACAAGACAACTTGTTATTTATTAGTAAGCAAACAGAGGCTCCTAATTTAGCTACTGACGTATGCAGTAACATATTGTGTCATTTATCATTCTATTATTTTATCAACTTTATTAAAGGGGAACATTATCACAATTTCAGAAGGGTTAAAACCATTAAAAATCATTTCCCTGTGGCTTATTTTATTTTTCAAAGTTTTTTTCAAACTTTTACCCATCACGCAATATCCCTAAAAAAAGCTTCAAAGTGCCTGATTTTAACCATCGTTATATACACCCGTCCATTTTCCTGTGACGTCACATAGTGATGCCAACACAAACAAACATGGCGCATAGAACAGCAAGCTATAGCGACATTAGCTCGGATTCAGACTCGGATTTCAGCGGTTTAAGCGATTCAACAGATTACGCATGTATTGAAACGGATGGTTGTAGTGTGGAGGCAGGTAGCGAAAACGAAATTGAAGAAGAAACTGACGCTATTGAGCCATATGCAAGCGAAACCGACGAAAACGACACGACAGCCAGCGACACGGGAGAAAGTGAGGACGAATTCTGCGATCGCCTTCTAACCAACGATTGGTATGTGTTTGTTTGGCATTAAAGGAAACTAACAACTATGAACTCGGTTTACAGCATATGAAATACATTTGGCAACAACATGCACTTTGAGAGTGCAGACAGCCCAATTTTCATCAATTAATATATTCTGTAGACATACCCTCATCCGCTCTCTTTTCCTGAAAGCTGATCTGTCCAGTTTTGGAGTTGATGTCATCAGGCCAGGGAAGCTAGGGTCGATATTCTTCTCTTGATCATCTTCGGTGGCATAAGGGACGGTGTGAGCCAAGACATCCAGGGGGTTTAGCTCGCTCGTCTGCGGGAACAAACTGCCGCCATTGCTTGCCGTGCTACCGAGGTCCTTTGTCCCTGAATTGCTCACACACTCCGGCAGATTCAATGGGGGTCTGGCGGCAGAGTTCTTTGACTTTATCGTTGGAAATGCATCTGCTTTGAGTGTCGCAGGATATCCACACATTCTTGCCATCTCTGTCGTAGCATAGCTTTCGTCGGTAAAGTGTGCGGAACAAACGTCCAATTTCTTGTCACTTTCGCATCTTTGGGCCACTGGTGCAACTTGAATCCGTCCCTGTTCGTATTGTTACACCCTCCGACAACACACCGACGAGGCATGATGTCTCCAAGGTACGGAAAAAGTCGAAAAAACGAAAAATAACAGAGCTGATTTGACTCGGTGTTTGAGAAAATGGCGGATTGCTTCCCGATGTGACGTCACAACGTGACGTCATCGCTCCGAGAGCGAATAATAGAAAGGCGTTTAATTCGCCAAAATTCACCCATTTAGAGTTCGGAAATCGGTTAAAAAAATATATGGTCTTTTTTCTGCAACATCAAGGTATATATTGACGTTTACATAGGTCTGGTGATAATGTTCCCCTTTAAGGACAAGTGGTAGAAAATTAATTATTAATCTACTTGTTCATTTCCTGTTAATATCTGCTTATATTCCGTTTTAACATGTTCTATCTACACTTCTGTTAAAATGTAATAGTCACTTATTCTTCTGTTGTTTGATACTTTGCATTAGTTTTGGATGATACCACACATTTGGGTATCAATCCGATACCAAGTAGTTAAAGGATCATACATTGGTCATATTCAAAGTCCTCATGTGTCCAGGGACATATTTCCTGAGTTTATAAAGATAATATAAATTATTTTTAAAAGATAGAAGATTTTGTGATGCTAAAAAATATTGATGTAATCATAGTAGTATCGACTAGATACACTATTGTACGTGGTATCATTACAGTGGATGTTAGGTGTAGATCCACCAATGGCGTTTGTTTATATTGTAGCGTGCCGGAAGAGTTGGCACTGCAGGGAATTCTGGGAATTTGTTCTGTAGTGTTTATGTTGTGTTGCGGTGCAAATATTCTCCAAAAATGTGTTTGTCATTGTTCTTTATTGTGGTTTCACTATATGGCACATGTTTATGACAGTGTTGGCGTTGTTCATACTGCCACCCTTAGTGAGACATGTATGACTGTAGTATGCCCTTCATTCGCATGTGATTAGTGTGTTTGAACTTAAGTTAATCGTCTTAATGGTCAGTGATCGGACATAATGAAAACTTGCCTTGAAATTGCATTATAATGCCTCCGGTGTGCTGACGTGTACAGTGCAGCATGTATAGCAATCACTCGTCCTAAATGTCTTAAAGCCGACGGATGGGGGACCGGTACTTTCTAGAGGCGGTATAGTACCGAATATGATTCATTAGTGTCGCGGTACTATATAAATACCAGTATACCGTACAACCAATGTTCCCTTTAAGGTGCGCGCCTGTGCAATTGCGCACTGCTCAAGCGTCCTCTGCGCACGGCAAATCTATGCCACGCACAAAATCAAATAAAAAAATAAGCGCATAACAATTTTCGACACGACACGGACACGACAGAGAAAACAGTTTTCGTCATCATTGTTCAAATATTGTAACGTCTGTTGAGACGCTTTGAGGACATGAATTCCATCCATCACTTTACTGAGCAAAACTCTTTATTGTCGGCCATAAACACATCACCAAAACATTAGTAAAAAAAATTATATCTAGCAAAACTCATTTTCTGCAGTATAAACCAGACCAAAAGCAACTTTGCTATATCAACAGCAGCCGCTCGCTCTTTCTCACTTGCGCCAACACATGCACATATGGCACTTAGCCAGTGATGCGTTTACAGCCACACAAAAAGTGTGGCTGTTTGACCTGTCATTCCAGGTCGTTACACTATGATTTACCAATAAAAATGTGTGCTTATTCTAGTGTCATTTATTAGGAATCTTAATTTATAAATATTAATCATGAAATGCTGTTAGTATATTAAATAAATACTAATAAAAATATATTTTTTACAAACAGGAAGTTGCAGGAATGTACACATGATCCCCTGCTTACATCTCATTGTGCAACATGTGAATGTTTTAATGGGAACTAAATGCAATGTCTGAAAGGGGTACAAACTATTTCCAAAGCAGGACCTCCACCCAGACAAACAATACAAGTACACAGTTCATGAAAAACAATATTTTTTTGTTATTGTCATTGTAAGTGGGCCTAAACACTTTTATTAGAAAATAACCTCATGGAAATGACTGCTGTCATTTGATTATAATAATAAGAGAATGTTGTCTGTCTATCTGTGTTGGCCCTGCGATGAGGTGGGGACTTGTCCAGGGTGTACCCCGCCTGCAGCTGAGATAGGCTCCAGCACCCCCCGCAACCCCGAAAGGGACAAGCGGTAGAAAATGGATAGATGGATGGAGATTGAACTTGTTATTTAGTCAGGTTTGGGACAGGTGTGCTGCTGGTGTAGCCACAGTGTGCACGTCTGAATGGAGTTTTTGCATTTGCTCATACACATGAAAAATTAGAGGGAACATTGCATACAACGCTAGTTTGAAGTAAATAATTCTAGATCCATATTAAAATCCCTGCTTCCTGCACGTAGTTGAAATCGGAGTGGCGTGAGCACGGCTGTCCCGGGGAACGTGAAGGGTCCTTAAAACTCTGCCCAAGCATTTCTCGCAGCGTTGGCAGCTGCAAAGAGAGAAGGGGGATTTGTTTCGGGCGAAGGACTGTGTTTGCCCAGTCACGCAGCACTGACAAGCCGGGGCTCAGGGGTTTTGTACCGGGGGGACCAAGCTCAGCGGGTGGAGGTGGGACGGACCCGAGTTGGAGCGCTGAGGCTGGGGGGCGGGGAGGATGCCGAAGTCAGGATGCCGCTTGGGCGCCAGGAGCCATCTGGTCACCACCCTCAGGGAGGATGAACGACAGGTGGCTGGGGCTGGTGGGATGGTTCTGACTTTGGGTATGAGGCGATGATTGTCCACCTATACACATGACCTTTTCACTACCAAATGAAAAAACAAATGACACTTTAGTATGGGGAACATATTCACCATGAATTAGTTGCTTATTAACATGCAAATTAGTAACATATTGGCTCTTAATGAGTCACTATTAAGTACTTATTATTGCCTTATTCTGCATGGCCTTATTATACAACCTAACCCGGGGGTCAGCAACCCGCGGCTCCTTAGCGCCGCTCTAGTGGCTCCCTGGAGCATTTTTTAAAAAAGGATTGAAAATGGAAAAAGATGATTTTTGTTTTAGTTAGTATGTTTTTGTTTGAGGACAAATATGAAACAAACCTTCCCAATAGTTAGAAAACCCGCTGTTTAATATGTTTGTGTGTATGCTTCACTGATGAGAGTATTTGATGAACATCGTTTTGTCCTACTAATTTCGGCAGCTCTTGAACTCACCATAGTGTGAACTGGGACGCAACAGTTTGTTTACATGTAAAATCTTCCACTCCTTCTTTGTTTCATTTTGTCCACCAAACGTTGTATACTGTGCGTGAATGCACAAAGGTGCGCTTTGTTGATGTCATTGACTTGTTGGAGTGCTAATCAGGCATATTTGGTCACTGCATGACTGCAAGCTAACTGATGCTAACATGCTATTTAGGCTAGCTGTATGTACATATTGCATCATTATGCCTCATTCTTAGGTATATTTGAGCTCATTTAATTTCCTTTACTTCTATCCTCTTTGTATATAATTTAGTTGTGCATGTCTCATGACACATTATCTGTATGTAATATTGGCTGCATTTCAGATAGTTGTTTGTGTGCCATGTTGTTCCAGACCACAGCAAACGTTACCCAGCTTGCCAAAGATTGTAATACATCTATTAGAAGAAGATAGCCTGTCGTTTCATTTAACTTGGACACACACAACTATACCTTTGGCCATTAAAAGCTAGTAATTTCCAGGAGTTATCTCACTCTTCTAAGTAGCCTCTGATTTACTAATGGTTTATAATGTTGTAAAAATGTTTAGAATAAATATTACATTTCAACATTTCTGTCAACGACGATTTTCCCGTGACACAGTCATTTTGATAGTAGGCTAATATAACTAATATAGCATACTTGCCAACCTTGAGACCTCCGATTTCGGGAGGTGGGGGGGTGGGGGCGTGGTCAGGGGTGGAACAGGGGCGTGGTTGAGGGCGGGCGCGTGGTTAAGAGGGGAGGAGTATATTGACAGTTAGAATTCACCAAGTCAAGTATTTCATACATATATATATATATATATATATATATATATATATATATATATATATATATATATATATATATATATATATATATCTCCTGAAAATATGCAAACAAAACTGTGTTTAGATAATTGATACTTCAAACTTGCATAAATAAATTTTAAGGAATATAACATAACTTGACTTCTGAGAGCTTCGAAATGTAATGAATAAAATGCTAAAGTTGTTGATAAACAAGCAAATATTTTAATAATTATATATGGTCATTTTAAATGAATTGTTATGATAATTTAAAATTAATTATTTCAAATATGTTTATTTTAATGTATAATTCTATGGCTGGATGTAATAAGGAGTCAGAAAAAATACAAATAAAAATACAATTAATTTTGATGTTTTTAGCAAAATATAGTAAAAATTTCTTTTTTCTTTTTTTTTTTAAATTAATAAATATATTTATTTTTAGGTAAGATAAACATAATAATACAATTTATCTCTAGTCTGAATGATTTAGTTCTTGTCACCCTGTTGTCCGCCCCGTCATAAAGAAAAGGCTGTCCTCACTCAGGTCCGCATGGAGCTGGAGGGGGCGTGGCCTCCAGCTCCGGCTGAAAATCGGGAGATTTTCGGGAGAATATTTGTCCCGGGAGGTTTTCGGGAGAGGCGCTGAATTTCGGGAGTCTCCCGGAAAATTCGGGAGGGTTGGCAAGTATGTAATATAGACACTTGCGTCATGTGTTGACTTCATTATAACACTTATATATGACTTTTAAAGTCATTTTGATCTTAGGCTAATATAACTAATATAGACACTTAAATCATGTGTTGCCTTCATTATAACACTTATATACGGCTTTTCATTTTTTGCGGCTCCATACATATTTGTTTTTGGTATTTTTGGTCCAATATGGCTCTTTAAACGTTTAGAGTTGCAGACCCCCTGACCCTAACCCTAACCCTAACCCTAACCAAATTACTCTAAATTAAGTCTTTGTTACGTATAATATGTTCCCCATACTAAAGTGTTACCAAATTACCTAATTAAATGATCCCTCTCCACCACCCCAAGCAATAACCCAAACCAATAACCAACCATAATCCAATAAAATATTGCTCTAATCTAGTTCACCTATTGATGCCTGTAATATTTGTTTAGATTGTATGTGTTATTTGACATACGAAATCATTATATTCCTCTTTTTTCATGAATATTTGATTTTTTTTCACTTCTCAAAATGTTATTTTGGATAGCTCCAACATGTAGATTAACAGTATCATCCAATTTTAGTGACGGCTTCAATCCACTGTATGTGACCAGAGAAATTCTGCAGGGTCTGTGAGGGTCCGGCTGTCTTGACTCGCACAACATTGTAATCCCGGTCTTGGGTGGGGGGGTCAGTGTGCATGATCTGCATCAGTCAGCTTCCGGACAGGCCGCCCGGCTACGGAGCAGGTGCTTCGGCTTACTCCTGTGGTGACAGGATCACCACTGAGCTTACTGCAGTTTGTGTGTCGATGCACGAAGCTTCACACATTAACACTTTTTTGGAGAACTGAGAATTCCTTTAGGCCATTGTTATTATAGATGAAATCAGTAAATCATCACATTAATGAAGATCCGTATTACTCAGATTTGCTCAGGTAATACTACTTTCATTGTGCTCATGCCAGTGATTGACATACCTTCTAATGTTGCATGATGTTTAACATTGTGTGTTACTGGTGATGGTATTTTAAAGGGGATATTTGCAACAAAGTAGGGTTGTACGGCATACCGGTATTGGCATAGTACCACGATACTAATGAATCGTATTCGGTACTATACCGCCTCTAAAAAGTACCGGTCGCCCCCGCGCCCCGTCGTCGTCACATCATGACATTGCTGATTTTAGGAGCAGAGGAGCATGTTCGGCAGCGCACACTCACGGAGTACTTACAAACAGACACAGTGTGTAGACAGAAAAGAGAGAAGGGACGCATTTTGGCCTACAAACTAGAGATAAAGGTGAAGTTATAACACTGAAACACCCTCAGTGGATCTACACCTAACATGCACTGTAATGATACCAAGTGCAGGAGCGTATCTAGTCAATACTACTATGTTTACATCGATTTTTTTTTAGCATCACAAAATATTTTTTGTTATTTTTTAAATGTATATTATGTTTATAAACTCAGGAAATACGTTCCTGGACACATGAGGACTTTGAACATGACCAATGTATGATCCTGTAACGACTTGGTATCGGATTGATACCCAAATTTGGGATTTCATCCAAAACTAATGTAAAGCATCCAAACAACAGAAGAATAAGTGATTATTACATTTTAACAGAAGCGTAGATAGAACATGTTGAAACTGAAAATAACCAGATATTAACAGTACATGAACAAGGAGATTAATAATCCATTTTTACAGCTTGTCCTTTATAATATTGACAAAATAATAGAATGATAAATGACACAATATGTTACTGCATACGTTAGCAGCCAAATTAGAAGCCTTTGTTTGCTTACTTACTTCTAAAAGACAAGTTGTCTTGTATGTTCACTATTTTATTTAAGGACAAAATTGCAATAAGAAACATATGTTTATTGTACTCTAAGATTTTTTTGTTAAAATAAAGCCAATAAGGCCATTTTTATGTGGTCCCCTTTATTTAGAAAAGTATCGAAAAGTACCGAAAAGTATCGACATGCATTTTGGTTCTGATACCGTTACCAAAATATTGGTATCGGGACAACACTGCAACAAAGTAATCGTTGTTGGCTCTCAAAAAGTCTGCTTGATTAGCATTGTTGTTGATGGGGAAGGGATCTGTAGGTTGCTACTTCTACAACACGGATCACGTGACCCGCTTGCTCATTATATCTCAAAAAGGCTTGGGAATCTCCGTGAGATCAATACTATTTTGATCATATCTAATTATTTGCTAACTTTGCAAGTCATAAATCATATTTATATATATATATATATATATATATATATATATATATATATATATATGATAATAGCTTCAATATAGAGGCAACTTGTTGCCGAAATGAGTTTCCTCCGCCGGGTGGCGGGGCTCTCCCTTAGAGATAGGGTGAGAAGCTCTGTCATCCGGGAGGAGCTCAAAGTAAAGCCGCTGCTCCTCCACATCGAGAGGAGCCAGATGAGGTGGTTCGGGCATCTGGTCAGGATGCCACCCGAACGCCTCCCTAGGGAGGTGTTTAGGGCGCGTCTGACCGGTAGGAGGCCACGGGGAAGACCCAGGACACGTTGGGAAGACTATGTCGCCCGGCTGGCCTGGGAACGCCTCGGGATCCCCCGGGAAGAGCTGGACGAAGTGGCTGGGGAGAGGGAAGTCTGGGCTTCCCT
Source organism: Nerophis lumbriciformis (assembly GCF_033978685.3). NCBI lineage: Eukaryota > Metazoa > Chordata > Actinopteri > Syngnathiformes > Syngnathidae > Nerophis > Nerophis lumbriciformis. Next base: position 17,251,782 of record NC_084562.2, on the reverse strand, counting down.
GCTTAGGCTGCTGCCCCCGCGACCCGACCTCAGATAAGCGGAAGAAGATGGATGGATGGATGGATGTACTAAGCACTTACTTATTGGTGTTGTTTCAAGCCAGCTTAGCGGCTATCTTAACTATGAGCATGCCTGCTTCCTGCTTGCTCTTGCTGTGTAACCTGTTTAGCCTTGTCCTCCAGTGCTAATGATACTTAAGATACTAAGAAATGCAGTTTATTTGTCGCAATAAAGGTGATTCGACATATCTAGTGTATGGATATAGACCAGTGACGTGCATTCACTAAAGGCAGGTGAGGCGCCGCCTCACCTGCCATCATGGAAAGAAAAAAAATGTAAAAAGAAACATTTTTTATTAAATTGTTATATGTATCCAGTGATTATACTATAAAGTTATTTTCCATTTAACTTCACCCGTTTTAGATTATTTTTATTTAAAATCGCTGAATTTTCACATTTGCCATTCAAATACTGAGAAGAGACAGCGGTGAACAGCAGCCAGTTGAGGCACGTCACTGCGTTGTGCCTCAACATGGATTGCGGACTCGGCTAACTGCTGGCCTGCTGTGCAGTGAGACCGTATTGCTATATGAACTATATTATACATTTCCATAGTTTAGTTAGCTGAGGTATATAATGTACAGTGTATTTTGTCAACAACTGTATGTGTGTAACGTATTTCTTGCGCTGAGCGATCATAAAGACGCACTGGCTGAGGCTCGCAGTAATCCGCCTCCTGCACCCCCGCCGTAGAATGCACGGCAACCCCTGACGGGAGTGTTATATCAACTAAAGCCCACACTTAAACTTTCCACATGCAAGATTGAATCTATTTAGAAAAGTTATTTCATAAGAAGCCAAAAAGTGCAAAAACAAAAATGTTCGTGTTGGAGGAGTTGCGAATGACTGCAGGGCCACAACATTAGGTACACCTGCAGACTGCAGGTGTACCTAATTCACAACTCCTCCAACACGGACATTATTGTTTTTGCACTTTTTGGCTTCTTATTAAATAACTTTTGTAACCTATTTTCATGGGCTTTCCTCTTTGTGATGTTAAGTTCCTGTTATGCGCTGTTATACAGTATATGCCTTGAGCTCTTATTTTGAAGGTGCTAAGAACGGAAGTGATGACACGTTGGAGTGGAGCGGAAGTTTTTGAAAGAAGGTAAATAAAGTGGTCCTCGTGTAAACTTGGAGCCTCCGTGTTTGTTATTTTGTAGTTTCATACAGTATAGGCGACATTTATAAACCCTCGGTTACACTTTTTTAAATAGATTCAATCTTGCACGTGGAAAGTTTAAGTGAGGGCTTTAGTTGATATAACACTCTCGTCAGGGTTTGCATTAATCCAGCACAACAGCGGCTCATGGACTTCATTTATAAGTAAAGGTAAGACCATAGTAACGTTTTTTTTATTAAATGTGCTTTTTTGTGTGCTACAGTTTGTATGTGTAAAGTTAAAGTTAAGTTAAAGTACCAATGATTGTCACACTAGGTGTAATGAAATGTGTCCTCTGCATTTGACCCATCCCCTTGATCACCCCCTGGGAGGTGAGGGGAGCAGTGGGCAGCAGCGGTGGCGCGCCCGGGAATCATTTTTGGTGATTTAACCCCCAATTCCAACCCTTGATGCTGAGTGCCAAGCAGGGAAGAATGCTGGTATGAGCTTTTAAACATAACCCGTTAACTGCTGCCAATCAAATGGTGAATAAGATACTCTTTAGGGTTCATATGTTTGTAAATCTGACTGTGATGAAGTCAGTGCCTCACCAGCCATCAACCTCAACGCACGTCACTGATATAGACAGTTAGCTGCGAGCTGCCAGTCAGCCGGGGGAAACCCACAATAAATACAATGCTTGCCAGAGGGTTTTGGCGTTTGCGCTCGGCATTGAACGGCATTAATCTGCAATGGCAATTACATGCGGTACTTTGTCACGAAAATCGGGCAATATCGATCGGAGGCCGATTGGTCATCCCTAAGAGAAACAACAATGAATTCACGGCTGTGTGGGATATATTTGTTTTCATTTATTGGTGATGGTGAATGGAAAAAAACATCGGATCAGCATGTGCAGGGCTGCACCATGTCGACTTGGGTATTGCCGCGGCTCACCCTCTATTTGTTTTTACACCATTCCTGTCTGCTCATAGTCATCCTGAGAAGCCATTAGAATGAATGTCTGCACACCAAAAGTGATGAGGGACCGGAAAACAATATACCCTCTCTCTCTTCAGCCTCATCTATCATTGAGCTCTATGTTTGGAGGGAAGTTAGATGCAGAGATGAAACATAACCTGCTGAAATTGTTTGCTTGTGGGGTTTCTAACGGAATGTAGGTACCATATTTTCCGGACTATAAGACGCACTTAAAATCCTTTTTTTTCCCCCTCAAAACTCGACAGTGCGCACAAAGTACGGAATAATTCTGGTTTTGCTTACCGACCTCGGAGCAATTTTATTTGGTATATGGTGTAATGATAAGTGTGACCAGTAGATGGCAGTCAAACATAAGAGATATGTGCAGATTGCAATATGATGGCAATATGACTCAAGTAAACAACACCAACATTTTATATGTACCATTGAAAATATAGAACATTACACACGACGCTCAAAAATCTATCAACATACGACTTTGGTAAGCTATGAAGCCGCACCGCTTGATGGATTGTACTGTGCTTCAACGTACAAGTATTATTATGGTGTGTGTATACGTTAAGACTGTGGAGGTTGCCCTCCTGTGGGTTCTCCTGACCGTAATAGACCTTCTTGGAAGCCCGGGAGTCTAGTTTGGACGCTGCTTTATTTTGGTTACACACCAGGTCAGCACTGTACTCTGCAACGTTTAGTCCGTGTGAGCACGCCACGTCATCACTCCGCTCGGCGACTTTTCAGTCTGTTTTGGTTTTGCGTGCCTGTGTGTCCGCTCGCTCCAACTCCCAACAACTGTGTCTCGGCCCGGTTGCTGCTAATAAGCATGGCAGGTGATTGGATGATCAGCCCCAGCTGGGTAATCCAATCACCTGCCAGCTGTGCTTTGAGGCCGGTCCTTACACACCCCGCTCCGCGGCAGGCCTGCAGACCACACCCCCCTCCACAAAGACATATTATCTGGCGTTTTGTTTCGCAATATTGTGCAAAAGCAACTTTTCCTACCTTCTGGTATCTACTGATCTGTATTTGGGGTCTGCGCCTCCACCTTTGTAGTCTGTGTCGACATCGTAGTCGATAAGCTTCTTCTTTTTCTCTATCTTTTTGTTACGGGACATTCATCCTCCGCTGTTGCCATTTCTAATATAAAGTAGTGTAAAGTTCTTATTTATATCTGTCAGTAAACTCTCCATGAAAGCGCTAAAACATACCGGTGTAGTGAGTTTACATTATTCACCCAAGGAACTATAGTTATTAGAGAGTTCCGGTCGGACGTTTTTTCACGGGACACATTTCCGGCGTTGAGGAGATGCTGCTCCATTATTGATTTATTTAAAGTCTGAATGTCATTAAAACAGTTAGCTCCACCTTTTGACACTTCTTCCACACCCGTCCTTGCACGCTACACCGCTACAACAAAGATGACGGGGAGAAAATGCGGTCGAAAGTGAGCCACGTAAATAAGACGGCCAACAAAACGGCGCATCCGGAAGCGACGGTCAGAAAGCGGCTTGAAGATGATCTGTAAAACAATTTGACAAAGAACCACTATTACATGTTATGTAGACCAGCGTTTTTCAACCACTGTGCCGCGGCACGCTAGTGCCGTGAGATACAGTCTGGTGTGCCGTGGGAGATTATCTAATTTCACCTATTTGGGTTAAAAATATTTTTTGCAAACCAGTAATTATAATCCGCAAATGATGTGTTGTTGTTGAGTGTTGGTGCTGTCTAGAGCTCGGCAGAGTAACCGTGTAATACTCTTCCATATCAGTAGGTGGCAGCCGGTAGCTAATTGCTTCGTAGATGTCGGAAACAGCGGGAGGCAGTGCGAAGGTAAATAAGTATCTAATGCTTAATCCAAAAATAAACAAAAGGTGAGTGCCCCTAAGAAAAGGCATTGAAGCTTAGGGAAGGCTAGGCAGAACGAAACTAAAACTGAACTAGCTACAAAGTAAACAAATACAGAATGCTGGACGACAGCAAAGACTTACTGTGGAGCAAAGACATCGTCCACAATGTACATCCGAACATGACATGACAATCAACAATGTCCCCACAAAGAAGGATACAAACAACTGAAATATTCTTGATTGCTAAAACCAAAGTAGATGCGGGAAATATCGCTCAAAGGAAGACATAAAACTGCTACAGGAAAATACCAAAAAAAGAGAAAAAGCCACCAAAATAGGAGCGCAAGACAAGAACTAAAACACTACAAAACAGCAAAAAACTCCAAATAAGTCAGGGTGTGATGTGACAGGTTGTGACAGCACACCTACTTTGAGACAATCTATATTGATGCATGCTTGGTTATGGTTTAAAGTCATATCCAACAATTGTGACAACTTTTTACTGTCAACTGAGTTCGTTTTTTAATGATTTCCGCTGTTGGTGTGCCTCCGGATTTTTTCAACGCAAAAAATGTGCCTTGGCTCAAAAAAGGTTGAAAAACACTGATGTAGACCACAAGGAAGTGTTTTACATTTAGCAAAAAAAAATCATAACATGACTCCTTTAATGCGCCTTATAATCCGGTGCACCTTATATATGAAAAAGATCGAAAATAGATCATTCATCGGCAGTGCGCCTTATAATCCGGTGCGCCCTATGGTCCGGAAAATACTGTACTTTTTTTCTAGTTTTGTTCTTTTGCACTTGCCTAACATTTTTTACAGACGGTGCAGCATAATCAAAAGTTGAAATAAACATAAACCATAACAGGGAAGTGCTGCACACTCAAAAATCCCCATTTAAAGAAAAAAAATGTCATGATGTTACACAACAAATACGTTATTTGTGGATTAGCTGCACCTGCCTTCTTCCTGAATAAGTATTCTTGCTTTCAAGGATCATTTTTCCACCAGTGCAAACCATGAAGTGATGAATCAGAGAGAATGATTTCCTGTTTCAAACACCTTCTCCTCCCGTCTACCCTTCAGGTGCGATACCTCTGTTGTGCTTCTCTGCATCTCAATACTCTTTTTTTTTTTTTTTTTTCCTAGTCAATGTGCTGCAAGGGAGTCATGGCAGTGTTTAGAATAAATATACATCATACGGAGGCGGGAAATAGCTTTGTCTACCAGAGGAATAGTGTTGTTTTTAATTTCTTCCAGACCGTCTGCCTTACCTATTTATTACTGCATGTGTTTTATATGTTAATTTGTTAACAATGAAATATATATTTATATATATGCAAATATATATTTAATATATGTAAATATATACCAAGGTAGATTTCATGCGACACAGTAAAACACATTTAGGTCATTTTAGATGTTCCAGATGTGTTAGATTTAAATAGACAAGTCTATGGCTTTAGGACTGTTGAACACATCATAATAATAACCTCAATTTCCCCAAAAACGGATTAACTCGCTGGACTATAAAGACAATATAACATACATCCATAGACATGGATGCATATGCAAAAGTGCAATATATTTATCTGTACAGTCATCAATTTATATCTGCACCTTCTTTTGTAAATGCAAACACTCCGAACCTTATTGCGTGTTTATCCTGCACGACAACGAGCTCATGCAACAAAATGTCGTTCTTATCTGTACTGTAAAGATCAAATTCGAATGACAATAAAAGGAAGTCTAAGTCTAAATCAAGTCTACTACAAGAGAAATATGCCACTGTGACTCCAGTGACACTTGATTTAAAAGAATGCATATATTGTAATGATTTGTTTTGACTTAAAGGGGAACTGTACTATACCGTATTTTTCGGAGTATAAGTCGCTCCGGAGTATAAGTCGCACCGGCCGAAAATGCATAATAAAGAAGGAAAACAACATATATAAGTCGCATTTTTGGGGGAAATTTATTTGTTAACTCCCAACACCAAGAATAGACATTTGAAAGGCAATTTAAAATAAATAGAGAATAGTGAACAACAGGCTGAATAAGTGTACGTTATATGAGGCATAAATAACCAACTGAGAACGTGCCTGGTATGTTAACGTAACATATTATGGTAAGAGTCATTCAAATAACTATAACATATAGAACATGCTATACGTTTACCAAACAATCTGTCACTCCTAATCGCTAAATCCCATGAAATCTTATACGTCTAGTCTCTTACGTGAATGAGCTAAATAATATTACTTGATATTTTACGGTAATGTGTTAATAATTTCACACATAAGTCGCTCCTGAGTATAAGTCGCACTATGAAACTATGAAAAAAACTGCGACTTATAGTCCGAAAAATACGGTATATATTTTTTTAGGAATTTTGCCTATCATTCACAATCAAGCACACATATGTTTTTTTTAATTTATTTTTTATGCATTCGAACTCGTAAATAAACGTCATCAAAAATCAGACAACCATGGCCAATAGAAGTCGCTCTATTCCGCAAGTAAGACACTCTAAAAAAAAATCCAAAAACCTCCATCAAGGTTTTATATACAAGTATATAAGTACATATTTAATGTAGTGACAGGCATATTCATAATAACATGCATGTTTACATATGAGCATACTTGCCAACCCTCCCGGATTTTCCGGGAGACTCCCGAAATTCAGCGCCTCTCCCAAAAACCTCCCGGGACAAATTTTCTCCCAAAAATCTCCCGAAATTCAGGCGGACTCAGTTCCATGAGGACCTGAGTCCGCTAACCCACAATATAACCAGCATTCCTGCCCAATCACGTTATAACTGTAGAATGATCGAGGGTGAGTTCTTGGTTTCTTATGTTGGTTATTGTTAGGCAGTTTCATTAACGTCCTCCCAGCACGGCAACAACACACAACAGGAGCAGTCATGTTTTTGTATACCGTAAAGCAGTTCATCTGCCGTAAACAGCAATGTTGTGACACTCTTAAAAAGGACAATACTGCCATCTAGTGCATTTGATGAAAGCACACACGGCAATGCATCATCAGAGAGGGTGTTCAGCATGGTTAGAAAAATAGTGACAGAGAATAGAACAAGGATGGACAATTCAACCCTTAACTCAACAATGAGTAGATGAGTGTTATGTATGTGTATATGTGTAAATAAATGAACACTGAAATTCAAGTATTTATTTTTTATATATATATATATATGTATATATATATATATATATATATATATATATATATATAATTAATATATATATATATATATATGTATATATACGTGTGTATATATATATATATATATATATATATATATATATATATATACATATAATAAAATAAATATATATATATATATATATATATATATATATATGAAATACTTGACTTGGTGAATTCTAGCTGTAAATATACTCCTCCCCTTTTAGCCACGCCCCCAACCACGCCCCCTCCCACCCCGACCACGCCCACACCCACCCCCCTCCCCCCACCTCCCGAAATCGGAGGTCTCAAGGTTGGGAAGTATGCATATGAGAGACGTGGGCATCAAATGGTTTGCTATTTCCCTAAACAACAACACTGACTACTACTTATGGCAGTCTTCGTGAGAAACGACAAACATGATTAAAAAATCACTTACTGTACAATGTCTGCTCTCACTGGGATGTCGACTGATGGAATGTTTATATCTTCCCGCTTAGATGAATAATTAATCAAAATCCTGGCTCAGGGTTAAATGAAATAGGCGGATGCAAACGTTAGCTGTCATAGTTGACCGACTTCCCGGTTTATGTCCACAACCTTCTTGTATTCAGGCATGATTCATCATCTAAAATGAACTTTCACCAGCTCAGAGGTTAGAGAGCAGCTCGCCATCTAATTATGTCAATATAAACTAGTTACTCCCTGTGATCAATGTGCCGCTAACAGTAGGTCCTTAACATTAGTGCTTATAATGACAATAGCTCCAATACTTAATATTCTAGTCACGAAACGTAACGCATTGACTTAATTGGCTTCATTGTCAGACACATTTTGTTTATTTACGAGTTAGAATGCACTACAAAGAAAAACGTACGTGTGCTTGTTTTACATAAGGATTGTGAATGAGAGGCAAAATTCCAAAAAAGTGCAGTTCCCCTTTCAAGTGATAGTTTGTTATTGTTACGCAGCTGCCGAGAAGGCGCTAACTTTTAAACATAATGGAAGTATTATACCCCACCTTCTCCCATGTACCATATTTTACAGACCATAGGGCGCGCCGGGTTATAAGGCGCATTAAAGTAGTCATATTATTATTATTTTTTTCTAAATATAAAAGACTTCCTTGTGGTCTACATAACATGTAATGGTAGTTCTTTGGTCAAAATGTTGCATAGATAATGTTTTACAGATAATCTTCAAGCCGCTTTCTGACAGTCTCTTCAGGATTTGCCGTTTTGTGGGCGGTCTTATTTACGTGGCTCACCTTCGACAGCGTCTTCTCCCCGTCATCTTTGTTGTAGCGGTGTAGCGTGCAAGGACGGGCGTGGAAGAAAGGTCAAAAGATGGAGCTAACTGTTTTAATTACATTCAGACATTACCTCAATCAATAACGGAATCAATGTGTCCCGTGAAAAAACGTCCGAAACTCTATAATAACTAAAGTTCCTTGGGTCAATAATGTAAAGTCACTACACCGGTATGTTATAACGGATCAGCATCTCCTCATCCGGAGACAATAACAACGCCGGAAATGTGTCCCGTAAAAAAATGTGTCCCGTAAAAAAATGTCCGACCGGAACTGTCTAATAACTAAAGTTCCTTGGGTGAATAATGTAAACTCACTACACCGGTATGTTTTAGCGCTTTCATGGTGAGTTTACTGACAGATATAAGTAAGAACTTTACACTACTTTATATTATAAATGGCAACAGCGGAGGATGAATGTCCCATAACAAGAAGATAGAGAAAAAAGAAGAAGCTTATCGACTACGGTGTCCACACGGAATACAAAGGCGGACGCGTGCAATTTTTCAGGACTTATGCAGATGCCAAATACAGATCAGCAGGTACCAGAAGGTTAGAAAAGTTGCTTTTGCATAATATTGCGAAACAAAATGCTAGATAATATGTCTTACCTTATACACACACCATAATAACACTCCTAAATTGAAGCACAGTACAATCCATCAAGCGGTGCGGCTTCATAGCTTACCAAAGTCGTACTAAAACATTTTGATATATTTTTGAGCGCCGTGTGTGATGTTCTATATTCTCAATGGAACATATAACATTTAGGTGTTGTTTACTTGAGTCATATTGCCATCATAGTGCAGCCTACACTTATCTCTTATGTTTGACTGCCATCTACTGGTCACACTTATCATTACACCATGTACCAAATAAAATAGTTTCGAGGTGGGTAAGCTCAACCAAACTTATTCCTTTCTTTAGGCGCACCGGGTTATAAGGCGCACTGTCGAGTTTTGAGAAGAAAAAATGATTTTAAGTGCGCCTTATAGTCTGGAAAATACAGTATGTAAATTACAGACATGTATTTTTTTAAATTTTGTTTTCTTAAACCACTAGTGGGAACATTTGGTTGTCTATATCAGTGTTTTTCAACCTTTTTTGAGTCAAGGCACATTTTTTGCGTTGAAAAAATGCGGAGGCACACCACCAGCAGAAATCATTAAAAAATGAAACTCAGCAGCCGATATAGACAATAAAAACTTGTTGTCGCAATTGTTGGATATGACTTTAAACCATAACCAAGCATGCATCAATATAGCTCTTGTCTCAAAGTAGGTGTACTGTCACCACCGGTCACATCACACCCTGACTTATTTGGACTTTTTAGCTGTTTTCCTGTGTGTAGTGTTTTACTTCTTGTCTTGCGCTCCTATTTTGGTGGCTTTTTCTTTTTTTTTTGGTATTTTCCTGTAGCAGTTTCATGTCTTCCTTTGAGCGATATTTCCCGCATCTACTTTGTTTTAGCAATCAAGAATATTTCAGTTGTTTTTATCCTTCTTTGTGGGGACATTGTTGATTGTCATGTCACGTTCGGATGTACTTTGTGAACGCCTTCTTTGCTCCACAGTAAGTCTTTGCTGTCGTCCAGCATTCTGTTTTTGTTTACTTTGTAGCCAGTTCAGTTTTAGTTTCATTCTGCATAGCTTTCCGTAAGCTTCAATGCCTTTTCTTAGGGGCACTAACCTTTTTGTTTATTTTTGGTTTAAGCATTAGATACTTTTTTACCTGCGCACTGCCTCCCGCTGTTTCTGACATCTACAAAGCAAATAGCTACCTGCTGCCACCTACTGATATGGAAGAGTATTACACGGTTACTCTGCCGAGCTCTAGACAGCACCGACACTCAACAACAACACATAATTTGCAGACTATAAATACTGGTTTGCAAAAAATATTTTTAACCCAAATAGGTGAAATTAGATCATCTTCCACGGCACACCAGACTGTATCTCACGGCACACTAGTGTGCCGCTGGCACAGTGGTTGAAAAACTGGGGTCTATATACTGTAGGTGTGCCGATACATTGACTTTTTGATGCATGGCAATGCGACATGTAACGATCAATATCGATGAGCAAAAGCTTAAAAATCTATTCTTTTCGGTAATTGCCAAATCACATAATAAAAACCTCAGTACCCGGAAGTTGGCTGGAACGAAAAAAGCAGCCCGGACAGTTTAGGGACAGACTGTACTGCAGCCTCCACTGTGAGGAGGTGGTGGATCAACAATTAAACTAAACTGTCCTTAAAGTGGACCTATGATGATTTTAATCTATATTTAAACACTTTATTGTGGCCTAGATGATATGTATTGGATATGCTTTAATGTAAATATTGCAAGTATTTTGCTCCACAGTCATATTTATAACCCGATTTTTGAGTCTGTCTGGAAAAGTCTTTTCTCGATTGCAAATTCAACCACAAACCACACTCTCTAAAAGTATCGGAATTTGTCTTTTGAAAATGTTGATGCTATAGCATATTTGATATTTGTACGATAACGGATGAAGATAGTTTGAGGATCACCCCAAGGAGACAATGCCGGGCCCCTTCAATTGTGACCGGATGCTGCCCTAGCATTATTTTACAAGGTGATGCTGCAGACATGCCGTAATTGAGCCGTTCAGTCTCTTAGGAACCACAAAGCTTGGCATTAGAATGGATGATTTCCATGTGACTATCTGCAGCAGACAATCAATGTGAATGAATAGCAGTTAGGTCGGCAGCCGGGCTACGGTTTTGTGTTTCACAAGGAAGCTGACTAATGGTTCAACAACGATAAGGACTATTTCTTCTGAAATGTTTGAATTTTAGTCTTGGTTTGTTGTCATTTGAATATTTAGTGAGTTAACTCATACTTGCCAACCCCGGATTTTCCGGGAGACTCCCGAAATTCAGCGCCTCTCCCGAAAACCTCCCGGGACAAATTTTCTTCCGAAAATCTCCCGAAATTCAAGCGGAGCTGGAGGCCACGCCCCCTCCAGCTCCATGCGGACCTGAGTGACGTGTTGACAGCCTGTTCACACGTCCGCTTTCCCACAATATAAACAGCTAATGATCGAGGGCGAGTTCTTGGTTTCTTATGTGGGTTTATTGTTAGGCAGTTTCATTAACGTCCTCCCAGCGCGGTAACAGCACACAACAACAGCAGTCAAGTTTTCGTCTACCGTAAAGCAGTTCGTCTGCCGTAAACAGCAATGTTGTGACACTTTTAAACAGGACAATACTGCCATCTACTGTACATGCATATGTGACCCACCCATAATGTGTCACATTTTTGTGTTGATTTATTTATTTTATTTTGTGGTTTGAATTCGTTTTTGGAGCTTTCATTACACATTTATCAGTATTCACATTGGTCAGTAGGGGGCAGTAGGGCGTTTCTTCCCAATTGAATGCTATCACCTTGTCACACCGCGGTGAGGGATGTCTTGTCTTGGTTTTTTCTGTCTTGTGATGTGCATGTTTTAGTTTGAAAAGTAACTCTCCTCTCGTTTCAGGTCACTTGCCCTTCCTTTTGTGTCATCAGTCTGACGTCATCCCGATTCCCTAATTGTTTCCACCTGTTCCCTATTACCCTCATGTGTCTTATAAGCCCACTCCTTCCTTTGTTCTGTGCCAGATTGTTTCGTTTACTCGTACTCTCCAGCATCCATGCCCATGTCCATGCCTTGTCTTGCCTTGCCTCGTCTTGTGCTTATGTTCTTTGATTCTGAATCCCTTCGTTGCTATTTTGAGTTTTCCTTTCATCCTCCTCAGCAGAGTGATTTTTTGTTATTTAGTTTATTCAGCCGAAGTGGTAAGTTTCAGTTATTTTTCATTCTTTCCTCACATTTTTGAGTGACAATTTTTGTTAATACTTTATTAGATTAGATAGTATAGAATTTTTCATAGTTGTTGTTTCTTCCTCCTGTTGGAGCGTTTTTTGTTTATACATTTTATAGCATATATTAATTATAGTTCGTCTTTGCTTTTGTGTTTTCCTCCGTTCGGAGCGAATTTTGGTTGTTCCTATTTTTTGGAACCTTTTTTGCCGGTTAGTTTTTGGATAAATAGATATTGTAATCCTTGACTTTGGAGGTGAAAAGGAAGCTGTCAAAATAAAAGCCTGTCTAAGTTCCCTACTCTGCATCTGAGTCCTCACAATCAAACACTTTTATGTTAAAATACTGAACAGATGTTTATTGGGATATGGTAAACATCTGTTCAGTAACAATATGAACGTTGCACGGAAAATTTCTCTGCCAGCTTCTGCATCCTACAGGGATTCTTCTTTTGTGTTTCTGCACCTGCGGTTCCCACACAAGGTTGCAACATTGTTTGTCAACACTGTCTGCTCTCATTTTCTCGCACATTTGACCCTCTGATGTTCTGTGTACCTACACTCTGTCCTCCTCCTGTCTAGGCCTGCTGTGTGTGTGTGTGTGTGTGTGTGTGTGTGTGTGTGTGTGTGTGTGTGTGTGTGTGTGTGTGTGTGTGTGTGGTACACAGAACATAAATTTTCACACTTCTATTAGCCCCGGGTCCAGTAGACCCGGACATCTTATATGTAATAGAACTGTGTAGGGGGGGTGTATGGTGTGTGGTCATTAAATATGTATTCTGATATATGTTCTTCACAGAAAATGAGCCAAAGTCAGTGAGTCTCAGTTTGAAAAATAAATTAATTGTATAATTTTTCTTTTAATAAAAAATTAAAACGGGTCCCACAGACCCGAACACCACACAAGGGTTAATTGTTATTTTTGACTCCCCAGAATACCATATAACCCACTAATCCACCATTGTTATTTATCAGTTGGATCTTACAAAAATATCCTATAAAAATAATCCTAAAAATGTATCTAAAAGTTCTGACCATTGAATTATCAATCAATCAATCAAAGTTGATGTATATAGCCCTTAATCACAAGCGTCTCAAAGGGCTGCACAAGCCACAGCGACATCCACGGCTCAGATCCCACATTAGGGCAAGAAAAAACCCAACCCAATGGGATACAATGAGAGAAACCTTGGAGGGGACCGCAAATGTGGGTATCTAGTAGTATCTAGTTGATACTACTATGATTACGTTAATATTTTGTGGCATCACAACATCTTCTTTCGTTTTTTTAAAATGTATTTTATGTTTATAAACTCAGGAAATACGTCCCTGGACACATGAGGACTTTGAATATGACCAATCCTGTATCGACTTGGTATCGGATTGATACCCAAATTTGTGGTATCATCCAAAACTAATGTAAAGCATCCAAACAACAGAAGAATAAATGATTATTACATTTTAACAGAAGTGTAGATAGAACATGTTAAAAGAGAAAGTAAGCAGATATTAACCGTAAATGAACATGTAGATTAATAATTCATTTTCTACCACTTGCCCTTTATAATTTTGACACAATAATAGAATGGAAAATAACACAATATGTTACTGCATATGTCAGCAGCTAAATTAGGAGCCTTTGTTTGCTTACTTACTACTAAAAGACAAGTTGTCTTGTATGTTCACTATTTTATTTAAGGACAAACTTGCAATAAGAAACATATGTTTAATGTACCCTAAGATTTTTTGTTAAAATAAAGCCAATAATAAAACATTTTTTGGTCCACTTTATTTAGAAAAGTACTGAAAAGTACCAAAATGTTGGTATCGGGACAACACTACTTCCTGTGTTGCTCAGTTATCATAGAGCGAGTGCTTTGGATCATGCAACCAACCTTGCTTCGCAAACAAAGAAAAAAATTAAATATATCGAACGTTTTATCGAGCACATTTTTTTTATTGATATTAGAGATGTCCGATAATGGCTTTTTTGCCGATATTCCGATATTGTCCAACTCTTAATTACCGATACCGATATCAACCGATACCGATATATACAGTCGTGGAATTAACACATTATTATGCCTAAATTTGTTGTGATGCCCCGCTGGATGCATTAAACAATGTAACAAGGTTTTCCAAAATAAATCAACTGAAGTTATGGAAAGAAAATGCCAACATGGCACTGCCATATTTATTATTGAAGTCACAAAGTGCAATATTTTTTTTAACATGCCTCAAAACCACAGCTTGGAATTTGGGACATGCTTTCCCTGAGAGAGCATGAGGAGGTTGAGGTGGGTGGGGTTGGGGGGGCGGGGTTGAGTTGGAGGGGGGGGGGGGGTAGCGGGGGGTGTATATTGTAGCGTCCCGAAAGAGTTAGGGCTGCAAGGGGTTCTGGGTATTTGTTCTGTTGTGTTTATGTTGTGTTACGGTGCGGATGTTCTCCCGAAATGTGTTTGTCATTCTTGTTTGGTGTGGGTTCACAGTGTGGCGCATATTTGTAACAGTGTTAAAGTTGTTTATACAGCCACCCTCAGTGTGGCCTGTATGGCTGTTGATCAACTCTGCATTGCATTCACTTGTGTGTGTGAAAAGCCGTAGATATTATGTGACTGGGCCGGCACGCAAAGACAGTGCCTTTAAGGTTTATTGGCGCTCTGTACTTCTCCCTACGTCCGTGTACACAGCGGCGTTTTAAAAAGTCATACATTTTACTTTTTAAAACAGATACTGATAATTTTGAAACCGATACCAATAAATTCCGATATTACATTTTAAAGCATTTATCGGCCGATAATATCGGCAGTCCGATATTATCGGACATCTCTAATTGATACCGATTACATGACTACTGGGAAATATGTTGATATTTTTTATTGCCCAACGCTAATCCGAGCGAGACACCAATAGAACCATCCTAAGAACACAGGGTAATTATAATTGTACCGGTAATCATTTTGCAGTATCAGAGCAGGAAAGAAAGTCTAAATATAGTCTCATGAAGTGCGCTGTAGACGATCAATCCAATAAATCTCCAGACAGCCTTGGTAATCCAGCATGTCAAAAGTGTCTGAGTAAAGGTGCGCCCTGCGTTTCTAATTAGTCCAAGGTCAGCAAGGAGACTGTTGCAGAGGTCAGAATGAGACAAGGTCCATAGGTTCACGTGTAAACTGTGGACATCGAGACTAAACCTATACTAAATCATGTGACACCTCTGTTGTAATTTGACTTCTATGATCACCTCAGAGGACTATACAGTATATAGAGACTTACCCCAGGTTAACCTTTACATGGCTGGTATTGTGACCATGGAAGCATTTACCCCCTAAAAGCATTGCATTCAGAAAGAAGTGCTTGTATTACTGTGACTCTAATTCAGGCCAGCTTCACCTCCCCTTTCCCATCCATGACAACCCCCAGTCTAGTATCACTTGAGCACATAATCAATACTGGCCCTCTGCTGCTATTGATCCAGGTGTGGTGTATACACAGCTGCCGTGCCTGGGACTCTCTGGCCTCCTGCCTGAAATCAAGGAGCTCGAAAAGGACACTTGATCACTAACACCTGGTTCCCTCTCTGCGATCTCCGAGATGTGTGTGAGAACTGAAAGATTAGGAGAATCAACGTGATAATCAAAGGCTCTTTGCTTTTCACCAGCACAATTAATCAGTCTTTGGGAGGTTTTTTTTACCCACCAAAACTGATGATGCTATGCTAAGTCTTCTTAGTTATTTCCTTAGCTTCCCGTGCAATCGGTACACTTTTCTTGTGTTTGTTTGCATTTTCCTGTATATTTTGGGTTTTGACTGATTTATGGTAAATAAATCGTTGTCTTACCTGTACTTTGCCTCCGGAGTTCCGTCTGCATCCTGGGAAAAACGATCCGCGCAATACCTTGCGACCCTTGGCGAGTTTCACTGCAATAAGGCGCTTTTGGTAGCCATCCACAAGCTTCTGGTTGAGTTTTTGACCCACTCCTCTTGACTAAATTGGTGCAGTTCAGCTAAATGTGTTGGTTTTCTGACATGGACTTGTTTCTTCAGCATTGTCCACACATTTAAGTCAGGACTTTGGGAAGGCCATTCTAAAACCTTAATTCTAGCCTGATTCAGCCATTCCTTTACCACTTTTGACGTGCGTTTGGGGTCATTGTCCTGTTGGAACACCCAACTGCGCCCAAGACCCAATCTCCGGGCTGATGATTTTAGGTTGTCCTGAAGAATCCTCCTTTTTCATTGTCCCATTTACTCTCTGTAAAGCACCAGTTCCATTCAATCAATCAATCAATGTTTATTTATATAGCCCTAAATCACAAGTGTCTCAAAGGGCTGCACAAGCCACAACGGCATCCTCGGTACAAAGCCCACATGAGGGCAAGGAAAAACTCACCCCAGTGGAACGTCGATGTGAATGACTATGAGAAACCTTGGAGAGGACCGCATATGTGGGTAACCCCCCCCCCCCTCTAGGGGAGACCGAATGCAATGGATGTCGAGTGGGTCTGACATAATATTGTGAGAGTCCAGTCCATAGTGGATCCAACATAATAGTAAGAGTCCAGTCCATAGTGGGGCCAGCAGGACACCATCCCGAGCGGAGACGGGTCAGCAGCGCAGAGATGTTCCCAGCCGATGCACAGGCGAGCGGTCCACCCCGGGTCCCGACTCTGGACAGCCAGCACTTCATCCATGGCCACTGGACCTGTGCCCCCCCCCTCCACAAGGAAGAGGGGAGCAGAGGAGAAAAGAAACGGCAGATCAACTGGTCTAAAAGGGGGGTCTATTTAAAGGCTAAAGTATACAAATGAGTTTTAAGATGGGACTTAAATGCTTCTACTGAGGGAGCATCTCTAACTGTTACCGGGAGGGCATTCCATAGTACTGGAGCCCGAATAGAAAACACTCTATAGCCCGCAGACTTTTTTTGGGCTCTGGGAATCACTAATAAGACGGAGTTCTTTGAACGCAGATTTCTTGCCGGGACATATGGTACAATGCAATCGACAAGATAGGACGGAGCTAGACCGTGTAGTATTTTATACGTAAGTAGTAAAACCTTAAAGTCACATCTTAAGTGCACATTGGCAGCAAAACAGAACATAATACTATCACCACCATGCTTGACGGTAGGAATGGTGTTCCTGGGATTAATGGCCTCACCTTTTCTCCCCCAAACATATTGCTGGGTATTGTGGCCAAACAGCTCAATTTTTGTTTCATCTGACCACAGAACTTTCCTCCAGAAGGTCTTATCTTTGTCCATGTGATGACAGCCATGACATTATGTTCTTTACAAGTGTATGTAAACTTTTTGATCGTGACTGTATGTCTTTTAAAATGCACCTGGTGAATGACTAGATCCTCTGATGCTCATGCTGAGGTCACCCAACTTGGTGCTGAAGGACGTCGCCGTAATGCAATCTCAGCTGTTAATGGGACTCTTATGGGTGGGAAAGCACTGTACACTCATAGTGTTTACTTATTCACACCGCAAACCACACGTGTACACACACACACATGCACACACACACACACAACGACATGCGCATTCACGATCCGTTACTTTTGTTTTAGCTATAAAGACATTAGAATAGCCGCCAACTCATTATCAAACACATTGTTGAAGCCAAATGCTTTTAAGCCCTTAACCGTTTGTTGTAATTGGCATTCAGAGGTGGTTGAGGTGTGTGTGTTCAGATAAACAGTGATCACAGTCTGTGGGGATCGATAAAAAAAGAGAGGATGAAGACTCTAATCAATACCCATCAGAGTCTTGCTGATCAAATATTAATCCAGGAAGCGAAGGAAGCGTAGACGGCGTGTCTGTGCCTGCCTATTTTGTCCTTATTGGGACTTTTAGTATCTTGCACACTATTACCTTCTTTCCCCCTATCTATACCTCATCGACCACCCTCCTAATTGTGCTTGTTGAGAAATGAATCACCAAATAGTGATTTTCCCTTCTCTTTGGGAAATGGGTGATTTGTTTACATTCAACATGTTACACTTCCTCAGAGTGTAAAGCATGCTTAAGGGTTACCCACCCTTTTTAGTAAGTAGTGTTGTCCCCATACCAATATTTTGGTACCGGTACCACAATTATTTAGATACTTTTCGGTACTTTTCGATACTTTTCTAAATAAAGGGCACCACAAAAATTGCATTATTATCTTTACTTTAAGAAAAAAATGTTAGGGTACATTAAACATATGTTTCTTATTGCAAGTTTGTCCTCAAATAAAATAGTGAACATACGAGACAACGTTTCTTTTAGCAGCTAACGGGCTAGGATAGACTGACCATACGTCCTCTTTTCACCGGACATGTCCTCTTTTGCGGGGCTGTCGGGCGGTGTTTTTTAAATGCCTCAAATGTCCGGCATTTTGAGTTAGGTTTGCGTGTATTTTCAATGTACGTTCAGGGTTAAGAAGGGGTTAAAAACAAAACAAATTGTGCGTGCAGCAGCATTGGTGAGGGAGGGGCAGAGACAGAGAGAGAGAGAGAGTTATGATAAACGCGCATGCGTCGCCAGGCTCTGCTTTTTATCCATAGATTTATTAGATTTAATTTTTTATTATCTATAGCAGGGGTGTCATAAGTATGCATTTTTGTAACATTTTCCTTGTCTTATTTGGCAAGTTGAAAGAACATGGCGCCAGTATGCCTTTTTTTTCAATAAAATACTGGAAAGGATAGAAATGTAGTTTGTCTCTTTTATCCGATTATTAATCAATTAATCGAAGTAATAATCGACAGATTAATCGAAGTAATAATCGACAGATTAGTCGATTATCAAATTAATCGTTAGTTGCAGCCCTACTTTATATTAGAAATGGCAACAGTGGAGGATGAATGTCCCATAACAAGAAAACAGAGAAAAAGAAGAAGCTTATCGACTACGGCCTCGTCACGGACTTCAAAGGCGGATGCGCGTGCATTTTTTCAGGACTTATGCAGATCCCAAATACAGATCAGCAGGTACCAGGAGATAAGAAAAGTTGCTTTTGCATAATATTGCGAAACAAAACGTCAGATAATATGCCTTACCTTATACACACACCATAATAATACTCCTATGTTGAAGCACAGTACAATCCATCAAGCTTACCAAAGTCGAACTAAAACATTTTGATAGATTTTTGAGTGCTGCGTGTAACGTTCTATATTTTCAATGAAACATATAAAATGTTGGTGTTGTTTACTTGAGTCATATTGCAGTCTACACATATCTCTTATGTGTGACTGCCATCATATTGCAGTCTACATGTGTCTCTTATGTGTGTGTGACTGCCATCATATGGCAGTCTACATGTGTATCTTATGTTCCACTGCCATCTACTGGTCACACTTATCATTTCACCATGTACCAAATAAAATAGCTTTGAGGTCGGTAAGCACGACCAAAATTATTCCGTACATTAGGCGCACCGGGTTATAAGGCGCACTGTCGAGTTTTGAGAAAATGAAAGGATTTTTAAGTGCGCCTTATAGTCCGGAAAACACTGTATACTGAGTAAAATCCACAGTCCAGACAAACACAGAAGCAGCCTCTCCTTTAAACGAGTAAGAGCATGTGCAAAAACATGCAAATTTATTGGCTGTTTGGTGTCTCGCATTCCCTTATAGCCCCTTCTGTGGGTTTCTTTAAAACCCAGACAAGGGAATGTATATCAGCTTCGACTGCATGGATGGATCGCTCTCATTCCTTCCCCTCGTTCCTTCTTCTTCGTGAGAAGCAAGACTGTCTATCGGACATCTCTAGTCAAAATATATATACAGTACGTTGCATGTTTAACCTATTAAGGCCCAAGCTGTTTGTTTACATGCTTTTTTTTGTATTTCTCTTTGCTATTTGGGCTTATTGGACCCTAATTAGAAGAAAAACTAAGAATCGTCTTTTGATATGATGTACTTAGTCCATAAGTACACAAACGTGTACTTCATGTTTAGTGACATGCTAATTCTTATTTTTACACTTTTTTTTTTCTTCCAAATTCCATTGTATGTTATACTCTTCTGACACCACCAGATGGCAGTATAAGTGTCCACATAAGCGGCCATAAGACCCCAATTCAGTAGTGTACACAATTTTGGAAATAAGAGCTAAAAGGTGCTGTGCATGCATGTGGCCACTAAGCCTTTAGAGGTAATTAATATATGAATATACTGTATTTTTTGGACCATAGGGCGCACTGCCAATGAATGGTCTATTTTCTATCTTTTTTCATATATATATATATATATATGTATATATATATATATGGCGCACTGGATTATAGCGCGCATTAAAGAGTCTGAGTTGAGTTCTTCACCAGGCAACTTATAATTGAACCCCATGAGCTCGTCTTTGGCAGGTAGCTGTTGGCACTTTCACACTCACCCGAACAGGCCCGATGAATTGTGCAGTGGGTGCGCGCTGCAGCATGGCAGAAGGTGGTGCTGAAGCAGCAAAGTGAGGGTTTTTTGACGAAAAGGACCTCCTGCGGCTGCGGTGATAACGGAATGATAGTGCGCGACTCAAGGGCTTAGATGCCGGCCTCCCGTGATGCATTGTGGCGCCTGAGATAAAAAAAAAAAACTCAACCACTTTCAGCATCAGCTCACACCTGCACACACAAGTGCACCGGCAGCATGTGCACGGATGTAGATACACAACATGTTTGTTCGCGGGAATGATAATGCTAGGGTTTGTTATTGTTGTTTTTTTTATCTGTGCAGCAGGAGCAGCAGCGTAAATCTAAACAAACTAACATCACATCGCTTGACCGACCGTTATTGGTCAATATTTTGTCAAATGTCAGCTTTTATTAGCAAATGAAACTGCTGAGAAAGACATGTGCTGTACAAATATGTGGTCAAAATTAGGGATGTCCGATAATGGCTTATTGCCGATATCCGATATTCCGATATTGTCCAACTCTTTAATTACCGATACCGATATATTCAGTCGTGGAATTAACACATTATTATGCCTAATTTGGACAACCAGGTATGGTGAAGATAAGGTACTTTTTAAAAAAAATTCATAAAATAAAATAAATAAATTAAAAACATTTTCTTGAATAAAAAAGAAAGTAAAACAATATAAAAACAGTTACATTGAATCTAGTAATTAATGAAAATTAAAAAAATTAACTGCTAAAGGTTAGTACTATTAGTGGACCAGCAGCACGCACAATCATTTGTGCTTACGGACTGTATCCCTTGCAGACTGTATTGATATATATTGATATATAATGTAGGAACCAGAATATTAATAACAGAAAGAGACAACCCTTTTGTGTGAATGAGTGTGAATGAGTGTAAATGGGGGAGGAAGTTTTTTTGGGTTGGTGCACTAATTGTAAGTGTACCTTGTGTTTTTTATGTTGATTTAATTTAAAAAAAAACAACAACAACAACAACAATACCGATAATAAAAAAAACAATACCGATAATTTCCGATATTACATTTTAATGCATATTATCGGACATCTCTAGTCAAAATATATATACAGTACGTTGCATGTTTAACCTATTAAGGCCCAAGCTGTTTGTTTACATGCTTTTTTTTTATTTCTCTTT
This sequence comes from Nerophis lumbriciformis, assembly GCF_033978685.3. Classification (NCBI taxonomy): domain Eukaryota; kingdom Metazoa; phylum Chordata; class Actinopteri; order Syngnathiformes; family Syngnathidae; genus Nerophis; species Nerophis lumbriciformis. The sequence goes on along the minus strand of NC_084562.2, from coordinate 17,229,858 downwards.
GCTATGTGGGCTTATTGGACCCTAATTAGAATAAAAACTAAGAATCGTCTTTTGATATGATGTACTTAGTCCATAAGTACACAAACGTGTACTTCATGTTTAGTGACATGCTAATTCTTATTTTTACACTTTTTTTTTCTTCCAAATTCCATTGTATGTTATACTCTTCTGACACCACCAGATGGCAGTATAAGTGTCTACATAAGACCCCAATTCAGTAGTGTACACAATTTGGAAATACAAGCTAAAAGGTGCTGTCCACGCATGTGGCCACTAAGCAGAGTTCCCCAAGCTTTTTGACTCGGGGGCCGCATTGGGTTAAAAAAAATTGGCTGGGGGCCGGACTGTATATATATGTGTGTATATATACAGATATACATTGTCTTTATATTCCAGCGAGTTAATCCGTATTGTCATTTAACATCAATTAACATTGATGTTCATCAACATTTAATATTGTCACGTTATCGATGGGAAAATACATTTTTAGACAATATGATTTGCCTGAGCAGCTAGGAGACACCGAGAGTAACACGTGGTAGAAAATGGATTAGAAAGGAAAGATTAAAATAAAAATAATAATAAATTAAAAATAAATAAATAAATTAAAAAATTTAATTTGGGACTTCCCGTGGGCCGGATTTTGGATACTGGGGGGGCCGGACCGTAGATTGGGGACCCCTGCTTTAGAGGTAATTAATATATGAATATACTGTATTTTCGGGGCCATAGGGCGCACCGGATTATAAGGCGCACTGCCGATGAATGGTCTATTTTCTATCTTTTTTCATATATTTATACATATATATATGGCGCACCGGATTATAGGGCGCATTAAAGAAGTCATATTATTTTTTTTATTTTTTTCTAAATGTAAAACACTTCCATGTGGTCTACATAACATGTAATGGTGGTCCTTTGGTCAAAATGTTGCATAGATGATGTTTTACAGATCATCTTCAAGCCGCTTTCTGACAGTCTCTTCAGGATGAAATTAAGGCATGTTCATATATAATAATAGATGATAATACATAATAGTATAATCATGTATAATATATATAATAAACATAATATAATAAAACAATCAAAATGCATGTGTTATTTACATTACTATGAATTTAGCTCATAATTTTACTTTATTGTTGGCAATAAATTACCGTATTTTCTGGACTGTAAGGCACACATAAAATCCTTTTTTTTTCTCCAAACTCGACAGTGCGCCTTATAACCCGGTGCGCCTAATGTGCGGAATAATTCTGGTTTTGCTTACCGACCTCGAAGCTATTTTATTTGGTCCACGCTGTAATGATAAGTGTGTAATGATTCAGACTTTACTTAAATCAATAACGGAGCAGCATTTCCTCATCCAGAAACAACAACAAGGAACAACAAGGAAATGTGTCCTGTGAAAAACCGTCCGACCGGAACTCTCTAATAACTAAAGTTCCTTGGGTGAATAATGTAAACTCACCACACCGGTATGTTTTAGCGCTTCCATGGCGAGTTTACTGACAGATATAAGTACCGTAAGAACTTTACACTACTTTATATTACAAATGGCAACAGCAGAGGATGAATGTCCCATAACAAGAAGATAGAGAAAAGGAAGGAGCTTATCGACTACGGTGTCGTCACAGACTACAAAAGCGGACGTGCGCATTTTCTGAGGATTTATGCAGATCCCAAATACAGATCAGCAGGTACCAGAAGGTAAGAAAAGTTGCTTTTGCATAATATTGCGAAACAAAACGGCAGATAATATGTCTTACCTTATACACACACCATAATAATACTTGTACGTTAAATGTGCCGACAATCCATCAAGCGATGCGGCTTCATAGCTTACCAAAGTCGTACTAAAACATTTTGATAGATTTTTGAGCGCCGTGTGTAATGTTCTATATTTTCAATGGAACATATCCAATTTTGGGGTTGTTTACTTGAGTCATATTGCAGTCCACACGTATCTCTTATGTGTGACTGCCATCTACTGGTCACACTTATCATTTCACCATGTACCAAATAAAATAGCTTCGAGGTCGATAAGCAAAACCAGAATTATTCCGTACATTAGGTGCACCGGGTTTTAAGGCGCACTGTCGAGTTTTGAGGGAAAATTTTAGGAATTTTTAGGCCTTATAGTCCGGAAAATACGGTATGTTCTTATCTTAAACACAGATATCCGTTTAGCCTAAAAATGTATTGAATGGTTTTGTCAACAACACTGCTCTCACTGTGACTGACTACAATCTATCCATATTAGGGGCGTCTCGACTTTTTCACTTTCGATTTGATACCGATATCGGTCCGATATCAGCACGACTAACACGTACAGTACTTCTTACTGATTTTCTTGCATGGAATGTTCGAAATTGTGTGAAGATGTAACATTTTGTTGTGATCAAAAAAGTATGGTTATGGACAGAAGTGCTTGATAGCGTCTGGAATTGTCTGTATACTAATCGGTTGTTATAGCTTGATTTCTTACACTTATGAAGTAGTCTTTGCAATTAAGTTGAACGTGCCAGTCTTGTATTTTGTTGAGCCCTTCAAAGTGTTTGTACTTTTTTGCTGTTTGATTGTAACGCACGTCTTAGTTGTAGTTTTCATTACAAAATGTAAAGGTATTCAAAATCGCCATGTAAAATGGCTAATGCTGATTAGTCGCATGTGTATGGCAAATCCAATTTAAATTACCACCGAGCTAATGGTTTAAAGCATTAATTTTATGTTTTGTATCTCAATATTGACATATTTTATTTCTGTATGTACAGTTTTACAGTGCTTTGAAGTAGACTTTCAGAGGTGGGTAGTAACGCGCTACATTTACTCCGTTACATCTACTTGAGTAACTTTTGGGATAAATTGTACTTCTAAAAGTAGTTTTAATGCAACATACTTTTACTTTTACTTGAGTGTATTTATAGAGAAGAAACGCTACTTTTACTCCGCTCCATTTATCTACATTCAGCTCGCTACTGATTTTTATCGATCTGTTAATGCACGCTTTGTTTGTTTTGGTTTGTCAGACAGACCTTCAAAGTAGGATCTATCGCATGCCTGCGTTTCACCAATCAAATGCAGTCACTGGTGACGTTTGAGTCCGTTTCACCAATCAAACAGAGCCAGGCGGTCACATGACCGCGGAAACATAACGTTTCAGCGGCAAAACAACAACAAACTTAAGCTTACATGAACTCAACGTCAAATTTGAGGAAGCACATCGCGGTAAGTAACGTTGGTAGATATTTTGGCTGTCACCGTAGGCTGATGTTAGCTTCCCTGCTATGAATCACTGTCAAATGTACATCGTGTGGGGACATTTATTAACGCACTGCAGCCTCATAGACAGACAAGACACACACACACACACACACACACACACACACACACACACACACACACACACACACACACACACACACACACACACACACACACACACACACACACAGACACGCACACAGACACACACAGTCGCACACACACACACACGCATGCATAGAAACACCAATCAGAAGTGCACAGTGTGTTCCCAGGTGCAGCCCACACCTATCAGTTTATGGTTTGCGTAAAGGCTAACTTGTTATTTTCCTTTGTAATCTCTACCTACTGAGCCAATGGTGCTGTTAAGTTATTGTGGCTCAATTTGCCTTAGTTTTTTTTATGGTAATGTATTATTATTTAATATATATAATTGTTTTAGTTGCTTAAGAGATATTCCTGGCTCTGAATTTGCTCATTGCTATTTTTATGTTTTTGTGCATTATTTAATAATAATAATAATAATGGATTTTATATTTGTTGCCGTCATCATTAAACGAACAGGTTACTCATCAGTTACTCAGTACTTGAGTAATTTTTTCACAACATATTTTTACTTTTAAATATTTGGGTGACTACTCCTTACTTTTATTTGAGTAATACATCTCTAAAGTAACAATTCTCTTACTTGAGTACAATTTCTGGCTACTGTACTCACCTCTGTAGACTTTTAAAAGGCTCTCAAATGGACACAACCTTGTTATGATTTATCACGCCAGATTCGATTCCACGTTTGTGTTAAGTATTATTCTCCTTAGTTATGTTTTCAATGCTCGTTTGCTTCCTTGGTTACGCTTTCTTGTCGCTAGGTGGCTGATTAGCCGCACCTGCAATCTGTTTATTGATTAGGGTCCTCACCTGTTCCTGCCGCTAATCACTCCCCTTTATATTCTGGGGTTTTCCCTGTCTTAGTCGCTGGTCCATTGTTCACTGTCGCCACAGACGACGATTTGTTTGTTGTTGTTTTCGTTTGTTTCACGTTACCTATGTTTTCACTTTGCTAATCTTCATGCTACGCTAAGCTAGCATCAGTTTGCGTTACATTGTCTTGTGTATTGAAGTAAATTAAGCATCTTCTTACCTGCATCTTTGGAATCACAAATACTTGACAACATGCCAGCACAAGACAAACTTGTTTGTTTAGCTCGCAAGAAGAGAGATTTGCGGGGACCGATACCTGTTTTTTTTAAATTATCAGACATATATCAATATCGGTTTGGGACACTCATATTGCATATTGCAGAATAATGAGTAGGATTGCTTAATATTAATATCTTCTCCTGGCACCTGTCTTTATCTGTGGAGCTTCATCGAGTAAACATCTCTGAGTTATTAAATCCCTATCTTTTTCCCGAAAATGTTTGCATTATAAAGAAGAGATAATGAGTCGTTTGTGATCAAAACGGCTCTTTGAAGTGATTGTAAGCTTTTTTTTCCCTTTTACTTGCCTGTTACTTTTTTCTTCAAGCCTTTGTCTTCTGTTGTTTTTTTGCGGTTGGCAAGCAACAATTTGTGTGTAGTGCAGCTACTGTCGTTCTCTTTAAGCTCTCAATTTACTAATATGTGGATCTGAAGAAAAGTTGTAAGGACGCTGCATTTTTTTCTTTTTGTGTTACATATTTTGTTGTATTTTGTAGTAATTTGGCGTTAAATTCGTTCAGCAGAAAAAGCAAAATTTGAAAAAACTGGGAGAAGTTCAATAGTAAATAAAAAAATTTTTTTGTATGTTATCATTCATTTTTAGCAGTGTGTAAAGTCAATAAATTAAGGCATGTTTATATATAATAATGTATGATAATACATAATAGTATAATCATGTATAATATATATAATAAACATTATAGAATAAAGCAATCAAAATGCATGTGTTATTTACATTATTATGAATTTAGCTCATAATTTTACCTTATTGTTGGCAATAAATTACCGTATTTTCTGTACAACAAAATATTAAAATATTTTTTTTTTCCCCTCAAAACCCGACAGTGCGCCTTATAACCTGGCACGCCTAATGTACGGAATAATTCTGGTTTTGCTTACCGACCTCGAAGCTATTTTATTTGGCACTTGGTGTAATGATAATTGTGTAATGATTCAGACTTTACTTAAATCAATAACGGAGCAGCATCTCCTCATCCAGAAACAACAAAAAGGAACAACAAGGAAATGTGTCCCGTGAAAAACCGTCCGACCGGAACTCTCTAATAACTAAAGTTCCTTGGGTGAATAATGTAAACTCACTACACCGGTATGTTTTAGTGCTTTCATGGCGAGTTTTTTGACGGATAAAAGTAAGAACTTTACACTATTTTATATTAGAAATGGCAACAGCGTAGGATGAATGTCTCCATGCCAGTGCCTCCGTGGAAATGCCCCCCTCTACCTCAAAGAACTACTCACCCCCAAATCCTCCACACGACACCTCCGCTCCGGACAGGCTAACCTCCTCCAACCTCCGAGGACAAAGCTATGAGAACAATGGGAGACCGGGCTTTCTGCTCCGCCGCTGCCAGTCTGTAGAACTCTCTCCCTGACCACCTAAGGGAACCACAGACTGTGAATGCTTTTAAAAAAGGCTTAAAAACCCTTCTTTTTTTTAAAGTCCTTTTTTTTTTAGATATATGCATACTAGTTTTAGCTATTTAGCTGTTCTAGTTTTTATTTTTTTAAATTTTTTTATTATCTTTTTATTTTTATTTCTTTATTTTTTTAATACACTGTAGCACTTTGAGGTTGTTTACTCAATGTAAAGTGCTTTTTTACAAATAAAATCTATTATTATTATTATTATTATTATTATTAATGTCCCATAACAAGAAGATAGAGCTTATCGACTTCACGAACTACAAAAATGTTCAGAATTATTGCAGGTCCCAAATACAGATCAGCAGGTACCAGAAGGTAAGAAAAGTTGCTTTTGCATAATATTGCAAAACAAAACGTCAGATAATATGTCTTACCTTATACACACACCATAATAATTCTCGTATGTGAAGCACAAGTTGTGCTAAAACATTTTGATGGATTTTTGAGCGCCGTGTGTAATGTTCTATATTTTCAATGGAACATATAAAATGTTGGTGTTGTTTACTTGAGTCATATTGCCATCATATTGCAGTCTAAGGTAGCTAGTGAGTTCAAACCCCGGTCGAGTCATACCAAAGACTATAAAAATGGGGCCCATTACCTCCCTGCTTGGCACTCAGCATCAAGAGTTGGAATTGGGGGTTAAATCATCAACAATTATTCCCGGGCGCGGCCACCGCTGCTGCTCACTGCTCCCCTCACCTCCCAGGGGGTGATCAACTGTGATGGGTCAAATGCAGAGAATAATTTCGCCACATCCAGTGTGTGTGTGACAATCATTGGTACTTTAACTTTTAACACGTTTCTCTTATGTTTGACTGCCATCTACTGGTCACATTTATCATCACACCATGTACCAAATAAAATTTCTTTGAGGTCGGTAAGCAAAATCAGAATTATTCCGTACATTAGTTATAAGGCGCACTGTCGAGTTTTTTGGGGGAAAAAAGGATTTTAAGTACGCCTCATAGTCCGGAAAATACGGTACTTTCCAGTGACGTGCGGTGAGGTTGATGGCTGGTGAGGCACTGACTTCATCACAGTCAGATTTACAAACATATGAACCCTAAAGAGTATCTTCTTCACCATTTGATTGGCAGCAGTTAACGGGTTATGTTTAAAAGCTCATACCAGCATTCTTCCCTGCTTGGCACTCAGCATAAAGGGTTGGAATTGGGGGTTAAATCACCAAAAATGATTCTTGGGCGCGGCGCCGCTGCTGCCTACTGCTCCCCTCACCTCCCAGGGGGTGAACAAGGGGATGGGTCAAATGCAGACGACACATTTCACCACACCTAGTGTGTGTGTGACAATCATTGCTACTTTAACTTAACTTTAACATTACACATACAAACTGTAGCACACAAAAAAGCGCATTTAATTAAAAAAAACGTTATTATGGTCTTACCTTTACTTATAAATGAAGTCCACAACTAAAGCCCTCACTTAAACTTTCCACGTGCAAGATTGAATCTATTTAAAAAAGTGTAACCGAGGGTTTATAAATGTCGCCTATACTGTATGAAACTACAAAATAACAAACACGGAGGCTCCAGTTTACACGAGGACCACTTTATTTACATTCTTTCAAAAACCTCCACTCCACTCCGTGTCACATCACTCTCTTAGCGCCTTCAAAATAAGAGCTCAAGGCATATACTGTATAACAGCGCATAACAGGAACTTAACATCACAACGAGAAAAGCCCATGAAAATAGGTTACAAAAGTTATTTAATAAGAAGTCAAAAAGTGCAAAAACAATAATGTTCGTGTTGGAGGAGTTTTGAATTAGATACACCTGCAGTCTGCAGGTGTACCTAATGTTGTGGCCCTGCAGTCATTCACAACTCCTCCAACACGAACATTATTGTTTTTGCACTTTTTGGCTTCTTATGAAATAACTTTTTTAAATAGATTCAATCTTGCACGTGGAAAGTTTAAGTGTGGGCTTTAGTTGATATAACAATTCTATGGCGGGGGTGTAGGAGGGGGGGTTACTGGAGCCTCAGCCAGTGCGTCTTTTGCAGCCGTTTTATGATCGCTCAGCACAAGAAATACGTTACACACATACAGTTGTTGACAAAATACACTGTACATTATATACCTCAGCTAACTAAACTATGGAAATGTATAATATAGTTCATATAGCAATACGGTCTCACTGCACAGCAGGCCAGCAGTTAGCCGAGTCCGGAATCCATGTTGAGGCACTGAGTGACGTGCCTCAACTGGCTGCTGTTCACCGCACCGTCTCTTCTCAGTATTTGAACAGCAAATGGGAAAATTCAGCGATTTTGAATAAAAATAATCTAAAACTGGTGAAGTTAAATGGAAAATAACTCTATAGTATAATCATTGGATACATATAACAATTTAATTTTTTTCTTTTTCATTTTTTTTCTTTCCATGATGGCAGGTGAGGCGGGGCCTCACCTGCCTCTAGTGACTGCACGTCACTGGTACTTTCAGGATAACTGTGTTGGAGACATCCGGGGAGGCATAGAGTTTAAGTCAAGGTCACAACAGCTTTGCCAAAAATGGAAAGCTTTGCTTCAATAGGGAGACAAATGAGTATGTTAGAATGTTTGCTTATACCGACTTGGCCATCAGTAAGCACCTGTGCATTAAGGTTACCTGATCTTGTAAAATGAGGCTGGATTCACAATAGCGCTTGGGATTCCTTCCGAGCTCAATTTCTTGTGCGGGTGTGTGTTGGTGTGTTTGTATGCATGCACAGCTGCGTGCACATACGAACGTGTGGCGTGACGCAGTAGAAACCCTCATCCATCACAGCACACACTGGAACCTTCCAAGGGTCAGCCCCGCTGTCCAAGTCTTCTCTAATGAAGAACGCAGCCGAGCCAATCAGAATTTGGTTCCGATGCGGCAGCCAATCGCGCAGGTGCGGTTCAGCGGAGCGATGGGCAGAATTGATGAGAGCTGTAAGTCCTGGTGAAGGATCACCGCCAGCTCCCCGAGATAACACCACGCTAGGTTCTGAGAAACACTCAGCTCCATGGAAATGCAATAAAGCCTGAGCCGTATCTCAGTGTTGGGCCGATGGGTGATAACAGTCCCATAGCGCAGTATGGAAAACAGCCCATTGAAATGCAGTGTGAAATGCTTCGCCTCCAGAGCTCTACACATGTAAGCAATGGGAAGGGTTAGATGTGTGAATGGAAGAAGGGCTGCGATATTACTTTGCGCTCCCCATGTTCTCATAAAGGACAATGAATTGGGGCACGGAGAGCATTTGTCTATACCAAACTGTAGCGCATCTGCTGCGACCATTAGTAGAACATGCATTACTTCTTCCTCTGTGGGGAATTGACACTCATTTATCAGGGCAAAACGTGAGCTGGTTTTAAGCTTCCCGAGGAGCTCCAAAGTATGCAATGGTGTGATGTTGCTCATTGAGCCAGTATAGTTCTCCGGTGTAGGACTCTTAGGCTATGTCTACACTAAGCCGGATAACCCCTTAAACGAATAATTATTTAGCCTCAGCCACACTAAGCCAGCGTTTAAGGTTCCACTCCTCTGCCAATTTTTTACACGGGTAAGTGCGCCGTGCATTTCTTGAATCTCCTGCTCTTAGCTCTGTTTGGACTCATCGATCGTTTCCAAACTGAGTTCGGAGAGGAAGTGACGCCAGAAAGACCGTGCCCCACACAGGAAGTGACGTCAGAAAGAACGCGCCGCGGCCAGTAGAGATGCGCGGTTTGCGGACACAACCGCGGAGTCCGCGGATTATCCGCGGGTCGGGCGGTTGAAATAAAAAAAAAATAGATTTTATCCGCGGGTCGGGAAAAATTAGATTTTAAATAGATTCAGGCGGGTGGCAGTTAAACCAATTCGGAAATATATATACATAGTTAAATGTTGTTACCCACATACGAAAAACGAGCAGGCACCTGCAGCATGCCACAACAGAAGAAGAAAAAAAAAAGAGATGGCAACGCCGGCAGCAAACGTGGTACGCGACAAACTAAAAAAGGGAATACTAAAGACTAGGGGGAAAAAAGGCCAGAAAAGTTCAGCATGGACTCGTTTTTATGAGGTTGTAAATCAGGATGATAGTAATGCTGGCTACGTGATTTGCAAGAGCTGCGACACTGTTTATGTCTACGACAGTCACAAAACCGGGACATCTAACATGGTGCATCACATTTGTGCAAAACCCCGAACCTCCACAAACACCCTGAGCATGAGCAGTTTCGTCCGCCGTGATCCTAGAAGAGTGCCACAGGATGTTAAAACAAGATAGAACGCAGCTGCCTGCAGCAGTTTTAGTGGCGCGAGCGCGCTTGGAGGTGCGCTCAGCGCGGCTCCCAGATGATTGCGCACTGGTGTGCGTCTGGGCCGTGACAGCGTGGCACGCACTGAATGTCTCTGTTACATTGGATCAGTCTCCTTTCTTTAACAGTCAAAAGCTTTCTAACCTCACTAATGCCTTGCATCGTCTATATTAGATATATAACAACGGGCGGGTGGCGGATGGCGGGCGGGTGCGGTTTTGATTAAATGTTAGTTTGGGTGGATGGCGGATGGTTGACGACTTTTGTGATGCGGTTGCGGATGAAATAATTGCCTATCCGCGCATCTCTAGCGGCCAGCTTCATAATAAAGCGGTTTCGTAACTCAGAGCTAACCACTGGAAATATGAAGGCGAGTCATCCAGACACGCCCGTGTTTCTCCTTCTTCTACATGTACAGACGCTTGTGGAAATCTCACATGAATACCTTAAGACAGGGGTCGGCAACCTTTACCACTCAAAGAGCCATTTTGACCCGTTTCACAAATTAAAGAAAACATTGGGAGCCACAAAACTCTTTTGAAATTTAAAATGAAATTAAAGCTGCAAGCAGCGATGGACGGGACCGACTTTGAGGGGCTCATAAAATCCAAACCGTAGCAGTAGTTAAAACTCTTTCATCAACTTTTAATCAGAAGGGTTCAATCTCTCTCCTGTGTTAATTTGAAGCCAACACGACAAACGCGCTCAGAGGAGATAATGTTTGATAAAAGGTGACTGTTTTTACACAACTTTTGTTTTGAAGGGGGAATTGCAAACTTCCTGTTGATTTTTGCTGGGGGTTGTCAATGTATGACATATAGGTCTAAGTGAGACCTACATAAAGGGTTTTGTTTCATGTCTCTACGACATTCCTACTGTGAGTTACAGGCAGTTTTGTCTGTGTTTTCTTCCTAGGGGGCGCTAGAGCGCAATTTTGAGTTTTGGGGTTTGGTTTTTCGATTAAATCGCAATTTTTGCCAGTCCTGATGTGTGTGTCTAATTTGGTGAGTTTTGAAGCATGTTAAGGGGGTCAAATTACAGCTCAAAGAGGCGGCGGTATAATAATAAAACGCTAGAAATACAATAGGGTCCTCTGTCCCAAAGGGACTCGGTCCCTAATAACACTGCATATAAAGTTTTTTTTTGCTTTGTGCTATGTATAAACAAACTATTATGGGTTACATTTATGAATTCAATGAACGACTGCAGAGAAAATGAAATAAAATTTCTGCATGCAACAAAACGTTTTTAACTCCGAAAAAGACGTCGGGTTGAATTTTAAGTAAAATACTTAATGTCTATTTAAGTCTTCCTTGTAGTAATGAAAAAACAAAACGCCAAACTTAAATTATCCACTGGCAGAGAACCAAAAATGCTGTCCTCTCTCTCTGTGCCGTATTCTTTTTACTGGCGCCGTGCAGACAGCTGCCAACCTGAATGATAAAATGTCTATTTCACTGAACAATTAAAAAATGTGAATATATGCAAAATTATAGGAAATTAAAATATTTATCATACTTGGTCAATGTCCTGAACCGCAGCGCACAGCGTCTCCACATCAGGGCTGTATGACGTCACCGTTATCTTCACACAGGATTGTAAACTCTCATCTGTGAGGCGTGTGCGATGTTGGTGGGCGGGGTTTGGTGGTAGCGGGGTGGAGGTGGGGGTGGGTGGGGGGTGTATATTGTAGCCTGGAAGAGTTTGGGCTGCAAGGGATTCTGGGTATTTGTTCTGTTGTGTTTATGTTGTGTTACGGTGCGGATGTTCTCCCGAAATGTGTTTGTCATTCTTGTTTGGTGTGGGTTCACAGTGTGGCGCATATTTGTAACAGTCTTAAAGTTGGCAGAGCCTCCGCCGCGTAGTTTAAGACACGCCTGACTCATCGTGTAAATAAAAACTTCTCCCTGTCGGCGTATTATGGATACCCCCAAACAATGTTCCCTCTAATCTTCCATATGTGTGAGCAAACGCAAAAACTCCTTGAGCATTTGGTGGAGCACATGTGGTCACACCTGCAGCACACCTGTCCCAAACCTGACTAAATAACAACTTAAAGGTTTTATTATTGTAATCAAATGACAACAGTCATTCCCATGAGATTATTTTCTAATTTAAGTGTTTTGGCCCACTTACAATGACTATAACATGTTGTTTGTCATGAGCTGTGTACTAGTATTATATGTCTGGGTGGGGGGGTCCTACTTTGGAAATAATGTGTACCCCTTTCAGATATCGCATTTAGTTTCCACTAAAACATTCACATGTTGCACAATGAGATGTAAACATGGGATTATGTGTACATTCCTGTATCTTCCTGTTTGTAAAATATATATCTATTAGTATTTCTTTAATATAATAACATCATTTTATGATTACGGTTCGGGTTCGGTGAATGCGCATATGAAACTGGTGGGGTTCGGTACCTCCAACAAGGTTAAGAACCACTGCTCTAAAGTGTGTCAGGAAGGCAAACAGCAATAGCTTTTTTACCAGAATAATGTGGCCTCGTTCTACAAGGGATTTTACAGCGAAGGGTTAACGGCATTACAAACAAGCCCTGAGGGACCCGTCTCTCCGCTCCATGTATTTTATTTTGGTAGTCTTATTATCGTGTTCAAATTGATCTATTTTGGTAGTAACTGTTTAACCTAGATTGTCATGAAAGTATAATAACCTCATTCTAAGTACACATATTAGTAATAATCTGTTGTTTAATGGAAAACCTGGTAATAATATTGGAAAGGAACAGGGCGGACCTCTCATTGTCTCCAGCAGGAACACGATTGTAATGATTAAAAAACAACGTGCTTATGAGAGCGAGGCGTATATGTGCAGAGAGACAAACAGGCCTGGAAGATGATATTGACTAGAGGGCTGCCGCCCGCTGATGATGGATGGAGAGAGGAGAGCATCCATCAAAGAGGAGGACGATCACTCCTCCATCCAGAGACACTTCTCACTTTCCCGCTTTGCCTCCTCCTGAAAGGTGGGGGAGACATCACATTTTCTGCACTCCTTATCCCGTTGGACGTCAGAGTGTGCGTCACGTGGATGATGATTGATCGTGCTATTGGTTGGCTTGGGGATAAACGCCGGCAAGATGTCATGTGATCATATAAAGGTACTATATTGCCAAAAGTATTTGGCCACCTGCCTTGACTCACATATGAACTTGAACTACCATCCCATTCTTAACCCATAGGGTTCAATATGATGTGGGTCCACCTTTTGCAGCTATTACAGCTTCAACTCTTCTGGTAAGGCTGTCCACAAGGTTGCGGAGTGTGTTTATAGGAATTTTCCACCATTCTTCCAAAAGCGCATTGGTGAGGTCACACGCTGATGTTGGTCGAGAAGTCCTGTCTCTCAGTCTCCGTTCTAATTCATCCCAAAAGGTGTTCTATCGGGTTCAGGTCAGGACTCTGCGCAGGCCAGTCAAGTTCATCCACACCAGACTCTGTCATCCATGTTTTTATGGACCTTGCTTTGTGCACTGGTGCACGGTCATGTTGGAAGAGGAAGGGGCCCGCTCCAAACTGTTCCCACAAGGTTGGGAGCATGGAATTGTCCAAAATGTTTTGGTATACTGGAGCATTCAAAGTTCCTTTCACTGTAACTAAGGGGCCAAGCCCAACTCCTGAAAAACAACCCCACAGCATAATTCCTCATCCACCAAATTTCACACTCGGCACAATGTAGTGGGTAGCGGGGGGTGTATATAGTAGCGTTCTGGAAGAGTTAGTGCTGCAAGGGATTCTGGGTATTTGTTCTGTTGTGTTTATGTTGTGTCACGAAGCGGATGTTCTCCCGAAATGTGTTTGTCATTCTTGTTTGGTGTGGGTTCACAGTGTGGCGCATATTTGTAACAGTGTTAAAGTTGTTTATACGGCCACCCTCAGTGTGACCTGTGTGGCTATTAACCAAGTATGCTTGCATTCACTTGTGTGTTTGAAAAGCCGTAGATATTATGTGACTGGGCCGTTACGCAAAGGCAGTGCCTTTAGGGTTTATTGGCCCTCTGTACTTCTCCCTACGTCCGTGTACACAGCGGCATTTTAAAAAGTCATACATTTTACTTTTTGAAACCGATACCGATAAATTCCGATATCATATTTTAAAGCATTTATCGGCCGATAATATCGGCAGTCCGATGTTATCGGACATCCCTCGTTGTGGTATTTCAATTAACTGGAATCCAGCGTGCTGTGGGGCCCTATTGTAGTGAATCACACCTGAGACATCATAAATTAATCAAATCTGTACTGGACACGTGAAAGTAAACAATGTGACAAAGAACATTTTTACATCAATCGACATGTGTGTTAGGGATTGCTAATGATTCCCAAATTCCCCCCAAAAAGCACATTTCCCCTTTTAAGACCAACTATAAGCATACTTGCCAAACTTGAGACCTCCGAATTCGGGAGATGAGGGGGTGCGGGGTTGAGGGGCGCGGGGTTAGGGGGGCGCGGGGTTTGGTGGTAGCGGGGGGTGTATATTGTAGCGTCCTGGAAGAGTTTGTGCTGCAAGGGATTCTGGGTATTTGTTCTCCCGAAATGTGTTTGTCATTCTTGTTTGGTGTGGGTTCACAGTGTGGCGCATATTTGTGACAGTGTTAAAGTTGTTTATACGGCCACCCTCAATGTGACCTGTATGGCTGTTGATCAAGTATGCCTTGCAGTCACTCATGTGTGTGTAAAAGCCGCATATATTATGTGACTCGTCCGGCACGCTGTTTGAATGGAGGAAAAGCGAACATGATGACAGGTTGTAGAGGACGCTAGAGACAGTGCCTTTAAGGCACGCCCCCAATATTGTTGTCCGGGAGGGAATTCGGGAGAATGGTTGCCCCGGGAGATTTACGGGAGGGGCACTGAAATTCGGGAGTCTCCCGGGAAAATTGGGAGGGTTGGCAAGTATGACTATAAGTCTTTGATTAGATATTTACTGATGACTACAGAAATAATAACGTCACATTCAAATATGAAATAGAAAACTGAAATAGAGGAGCAACACTCTTAACCTTCTTGTATTCCAAGCAGATGTTGTAAACGCCATTTAGCAGCTGAAAGATTGGACTGCAGCTTTCTCTTATGACCCGCTACGAGCGAGTTAATGAACCTGAATGAATGAATGAATGACCTTGTGCTATCGTTAAAAAATCAGGGAGAATATTGTTTTTTTTTTATTGGTCAGTTGTATTAACACAATTTAGTGGCAGGTATTTTACAGGTCATGCTCAGGTGCACGGAAACAGGTGTGGCCTTTTGTCACCGAGGGCGCTGTTCTCCCATGTGCTCGAGTGGAAAATCTGCCCAATTGTGCAGATTCTTCCCCTCGACTCGAGGCGCTTTCCTCCAAGATGCACGCTTTGGGTGGAGCGACCCTTAAATGTGGGCGAAATCTGAGTGTTCTCTCATCAACTTGACGATAAAGAATCCTTGAATTCCTTCAATACTTTTGCTACTACCGTATTTTTTCGGACTATAAGTCGCAGTTTTTTTTTCATAGTTTTGCCGGGGGGTGCGACTTATACTCAGGAGCGACTTATGTGTGAAATCATTAATGTCATGTCTGTGTAATCATGTTTTGTTTTAGTCATGTTTTGTTTTGTTTAGTTATTGGACTCTTTAGATTCTGGCTTTTCACTCCCTTGTCTTGTTTCCATGATTACCCATTAGTTTCACCTGTTCCACGTTTGGACTCATTGTGCACTCTTGTTTGTCACCATAGCAACCCATTAGTTTTCACCTGTCACGTCACGCACCTGTTTCACGTTTTGAGTCACGCACCTGTTTTCGTTAATCATGTCTGTAGTATTTAAGTTAATTGTTTTCAGTTTGTCTTTCTGGTGACATCCCACAATTATGCTCTACACACTCTTCATCCTCTTAGATCATGCTTCATGTCCCATGCCAAAGTAAGTTTTTGTTCCATGTTTATAGTCTTTTTGGTTTCATAGCTTGTTCTCCGCCATTGTGCGCGCATTTTGTTTACTTCTTTTTGTTTTAGTAATTATAAAATAAATTATGTACTTACATTCCCGTCTCGCCCGAGCCAATTTTCACTTGCATCTTGGGAAACAAAAACTCCATAGTCCAAGTCGTGACAATTAACACATTACCGCAAAATATCAAATAATATTATTTAGCTCATTCACGTAAGAGACTAGACGTATAAGATTTCATGGGATTTATTGATTAGGAGTGACAGATTGTTTGGTAAACGTATAGCATGTTCTATATGTTATAGTTATTTGAATGACTCTTACCATAATATGTTACGTTAACATACCAGTTGGTTATTTATGCCTCATATAACGTACACTTATTCAGCCTGTTGTTCACTATTCTTGATTTATTTTAAATTGCCTTTCAAATGTCTATTCTTGGTGTTGGGTTTTATCAAATACATTTCCCCAAAAAATGCGACTTATACTCCAGTGCGACTTATATATGTTTTTTTTTCCTTCTTTATTATGCATTTTCGGTCGGTGCGACTTATACTCTGAAGCGACTTATACTCCGAAAAATACGGTATGCCATACTTGTCAACCCTCCCGAATTTTCCGGGAGACTCCCGAAATTCAGCGCCTCTCCCGAAAACCTCCCGATTTTCAGGCGGAGCTGGAGGCCACACCCCCTCCAGCTTTATGGGACCTGAGTGAGGACAGCCTTTTTTTTTTATGACGGGAGGACCACAGGGTGACAAGAACTAAATCATCCAAACTAGAGATAAATTGTATTATTATGTTTATCTTACCTAAAAATAAATATATTTATTAATTTTTTTTTTAAAACTAAATACATTTTTACTATATTTTGCTAAAAACATCAAAATTAATTGTATTTTTATTTGTATTTTTTCTGACTCCTTATTACATCCAGCCATAGAATTATACATTAAAATAAACATATTGGAAATGATCAATAATTAAATGATCATAATAATTCATTTAAAATGACCATATTTAATTATTAAAATAATTGCTTGTTTATCAACAACTTTAGCATTTTATTCATCACATTTTGAAGCTCTCAGAAGCCAAGTTATGTTATATTCCTTAATATTTATTTATGCAAGTTTGAAGTATCAATTATCTAAACACAGTTTTGTTTGCATATTTTCAGGATGTATATATATATATAT